>NC_089819.1:53009274-53084274 GCF_029633855.1 Hoplias malabaricus
AACCTCAATGTGTTAATCCTTTCATAAAAAGTCATTCGTTTTTAGCCAGACACCACATGCATGCACTTGCAGACCACAGGCCTATACAGAGACCAAAAGCCTGGACGTTACTTGAAAACGAGCTGTTTCAGAAACTCAGGGTTCAGTCCGAGCTTTCACTGCTTTTTTAATGGCGCTGTTTTTCTTTGTGGCCAGTGGAGAGGGTTTGCTTTACAGCTCGTTTGCCTGGTCACCATTTCCAATTAAAAGCAGACATGAGGCCTTGAGAAAGAGCCTAAAATCAACTTGAAGGTGTTCATTTACACACCACACGGAAATAGCCGTGAGGCCGGCAGACGACGGTGTCGATTCAGTACAGTGAGGCTTTATACAGAGCGTGCTGAGGATTGTGTGTGTAATACGGTAATAGTGTTTGTAGGTGAAGTGCTCCCATTTTGACACAGCTCCACCCACACTGTTTTTCACACATGCACTATTTTTTCCCCCACTCATGCAGCTTCTAATTTCAGACTATATTAGTTCTCTAAATACATTGTGCAATGAAGAAAGGCCAGTTTCATTTTAACTGTTGCATTGTAAAACGGGAGAAAACAGTCATATGTCAACGCTGTGACCTCATTGTGCCAGGCAGGGTAAAAAAGACGAATTTAAGAGCGAGAAAGAGTGTGTGGCTCATCACATGCTGCTTATACTTGACCACAATGCCATTGCTTAAGTAGGGCTTTTCTTTGGGAAATGGAGTCATGGTTTGCGTTAGAACTTTATCAGACCCTGTCATTTTGGCCCAAACCCCTTTGTGGCTTGGGAACATTCTCTCTGAAACTGACCACAAATAACTGAAACTTCTTAATTTAAGTTAATGGACCCATATCTTTCTCTGATATAGACTTTAAACGTGACAGAAATTTAAATATGAATCGTCAGCCCCACAGTATACACAGGGCATGAAAAAGGAACCGAGTGTGTGAACATTATACATAAAATACATTTAAAAATAGGCAGAAATTAATGGATTTTCATGTGTGATGCTTTAGCTGCTCTGGACAGGAGAGAGAGAGAGAGAGAGAGAGAGAGAGAGAGAGAGAGAGAGAGAGAAAGAGAGAGAGTGAAAAAGGACAGAGAAAGAGAGAGAGTGAAAAAGGAGAGAGAAAGAGAAAGGAGAGAGAGAAAAAGGAGAGAGAGAGAGAGAGAGAGAGAGAAAAAGGAGAGAGAGAGAGAGAAAGGAGAGAGAGAAAAAGGAGAGAGAGAGAGAGAGAAAGAGCGAAAATGGACAGAGAGAGAAAGAAAAAAGGACAGAGAGAGAGCAAAAAGAGAGAGAGAAAGAGAGAGCGAAAAAGGAGAGAGAGAGAGACAGAGAGAGAAAGGAGAGAGAGGGTGTGGGATAAATAGGACAGATTAATATGCATTTCACTTTCTCCAGTCACACAAGTCTCACACATGCTAAACCGCTAATGGCTTTTCAGCTTGTGTTTTGGAAAGAAGAGCTTCATCCAGAGGGCTGGAGTCCAGCAGATATTATGATACGATATGAGACCGAAGGCGAGGGCAGTCCAGGACCGCCTACAGAGAGCCACACTTCATTCGGACAGATTTAGTGCAGACGGCTCCACTCAGCACTCATCATGTGAAGGCTGGGCTCCTGCCAGAGGGGAGATGGGTATCTAAAGTATCATGACCTGGGCGAGGCACCTCGGAGCACAGAGGGGTTCTATTCATGGACGTATGCACTGTCCCCTCAATTAATCAGTCATAGCATTCTTAACTGACCTTCAGTTGCCTGATTCCAATACTTTCTCGATTTAAATGAATAAATATTTACTTATCAAATGAACATAAACATTGTCCAAAAATGTCTTCCCTCCAAAATGAGAACTGAAGAGAAGGTAAACATTTTCATTATTTTGAATGTAAGTCAATGCGGAGAGATTTTACTATTTTACGGAGCATTTCTATTGGCCCATTTTTCACTTGAGTGTTACACAACGTAAACGTAAGCTGTTGTGTTCAGGTCATCATCCTCATCCTGATCAGGAACATGGTGAGTCTGGATTTCACACAGAAACGGTGGCCACGAGGTAGGAACACCTGAGTTCAGGGGATGCAGAACAAACAAACAAACAACCCAGTAAACAAGGAACGTCCCTGGACGTTCAAAATAGGTCTAAAAGTAGTCTGTCCGTCAAGGACATATTTTAAACGTCAATGGACGTCCAAATTCCATCTTAATAAGTTAGTTAAGTGGTGACCAATCGATAACGTCAGTGGACGTCCAAAACGCGTTTTATACAAGTAATTTATTTCGGGACCAATTAATAACGTCAATGGACGTCCAAAATACGTCTAATAGTCGTCTTTTCAATGTTTGTGTTTGGACGTCTTTTCAACTTTCATTTTCAACCTTAAGAGAACGTTGATTAGACGGCAGTCATTACGTTATTTCAACGTTGAATCAACGGCTAATTGTTTACTGGGAAACAAACAAACAAACAAACAAACATGGAGATGTGTGTATTTCTATGGTCTTTTGTAGTTACGATGAAGCTTTACGGAATGCTGGCCCAACGTAGGCCCTCAAGAGAAGACTGTCCAACAATGCTGTGTAAATACTGTGGCAAAAGCAACCACAGTTTCGGCCCAAATCTATTACTACAATCCAAAGCCGTCACGCTACTGTTCACTGACCAAGTCTTTACCTTTACACCACATCACATCAGGGCATTGTTTTTGCTTCACCCTAAAGGTCCAGTGTGTACAGTGAAGTTACAGTTCTCCATTGTGTCTCTGTAATAAATAAAATCAAAGCAGCTTCTGATCTCTGTTCGAACGTCTCTTTGTCTGCAGTCATGCCATGGTCCTCTCTGACAGCCTTTTCTCTTTCTATTGTTTTCATTTCTTTGTTCTTTGCTCAGAAACCTTTCCAGGAAGAGTGGGAATAGCTGAAGTACACACGTGATAATATTTGGGTGCAGCAGGAAATTTAGCTCCAGTTTAACAGGGGTTTGGCCTTTCAGTGACCTTTACAGCTCTCCACACTGTGTGAATGTCTAATGTGTTGGTATTATTTGGGAGTTATTAATGAATGAAGTTATTTAAGAGTTGGGGTTGTTAAGAAAACAATGGTTCAGATCTGTACATTACTCTTTAAAAGACAGGAGAATGACCTCCGTTTGTACCATTCCCAATGAAGCAATGTAAAATAGTGTAAAATAAAATAAATAAATTAAAAGCTGAAAGAAGGCTTTTATAACTAGGGTTTGTATTTAATTATTATTTATTAATTTATTAACAGGCGGTGGCCCCAGGGTCTGTGAGGTGTTTGGTGTGTTCCCCCGGTGTCTGCATGGGTTTCCTCCTCGAGTTCTGGGCCTTAATGAAATGTCTGTACGCTGCTTTGATCAAAATACCTCACTGCTGTGTGCTCGGGTCGAAGTGAACAGCGAGCGGCTCGTTATAGTTTCATTGAATACGTTCTGTAACCAGACGTTCTGAACAAGGCTGTTTGGATTGGGAGAATTCTGCTGTGAAGTCTGTGAAGCAGAAACCCTGGTTTTAATCTGTTTTTGCTTGGTTCTCTTTGTTTTCTCTGTGTTTACTCAGTGCTCTTATATTTTCATGTGCATATTTGCACCGTTTAACTTTGTTTTTGTGCTCTCACAAACGTGGCTCCTACGCTCTGATTGGAGACACTCAGACGAGGGGGCGGAGCAATTCTAAAGTCTCTGCACTTGATGTAAGAAGTGGAGCACAATCAGAACGGCTTGTTTTATTCCACGCTTTCTAACTACCCCACAATGACTGAGGTTCTGTGGAACAGTGTGTGACTTGGGCTCCAGATCCTCATATTAATGTCCACATACAGCAGCTGATAAACATGTCATTCAATAAAGCAATGATCGCAGTCACACAGCTTCAGGGACCTGGAGGTTGTGGGTTCGATTCCCGCTCCGGGTGACTGTCTGTGAGGAGTGTGGTGTGTTCTCTCTGTGTCGGCATTGGTTTCCTCCGGGTGACTGTCTGTGAGGAGTGTGGTGTGTTCTCTCTGTGTCTGTGTGGGTTTCCTCCGGGTGACTGTCTGTGAGGAGTGTGGTGTGTTCTCTCTGTGTCTGCGTGGTTTTCCTCCGGGTGACTGTCTGTGAGGAGTGTGGTGTGTTCTCCCTGTGTCTGCGTGGGTTTCCTCCGGGTGACTGTCTGTGAGGAGTGTGGTGTGTTCTCCCTGTGTCTGCGTGGGTTTCCTCCGGGTGACTGTCTGTGAGGAGTGTGGTGTGTTCTCTCTGTGTCGGCATTGGTTTCCTCCGGGTGACTGTCTGTGAGGAGTGTGGTGTGTTCTCTCTGTGTCTGTGTGGGTTTCCTCCGGGTGACTGTCTGTGAGGAGTGTGGTGTGTTCTCTCTGTGTCTGCGTGGTTTTCCTCCGGGTGACTGTCTGTGAGGAGTGTGGTGTGTTCTCCCTGTGTCTGCGTGGGTTTCCTCCGGGTGACTGTCTGTGAGGAGTGTGGTGTGTTCTCCCTGTGTCTGCGTGGGTTTCCTCCGGGTGACTGTCTGTGAGGAGTGTGGTGTGTTCTCCCTGTGTCTGCGTGGGTTTCCTCCGGGTGACTGTCTGTGAGGAGTGTGGTGTGTTCTCCCTGTGTCTGCGTGGGTTTCCTCCGGGTGACTGTCTGTGAGGAGTGTGGTGTGTTCTCCCTGTGTCTGCGTGGGTTTCCTCCGGGTGACTGTCTGTGAGGAGTGTGGTGTGTTCTCCCTGTGTCTGCGTGGGTTTCCTCCGGGTGACTGTCTATGAGGAGTGTGGTGTTTTCTCCCTGTGTCTGCGTGGGTTTCCTCCGGGTGACTGTCTGTGAGGAGTGTGGTGTGTTCTCCCTGTGTCTGTGTGGGTTTCCTCCGGGTGCTCCGGTTTCCTCCCACAGTCCAAAAACACACGTTGGTAGGTGGATTGGCGACTCAAAAGTGTCCGTAGGTGTGAATGTGGGTGTGTCTGTGTTGCCCTGTGAAGGACTGGCGCCCCCTCCAGGGTGTATTCCTGCCTTGCGCCCAATGATTTCAGGCTCTGGACCCACCACGACCCTGAACTGGATAAGGGTTACAGATAATGAATGAATGAATGAATTAATTAATAGAAATGACTGGCCTTAGCTTCATTTCTGACCATCGAAAACTGCTACTTAAGCTTGTCATTTGTGAAGGTACTGCGCAGCAGACAGTTCAGACACAACACCATGTCCACTGAAGGCTCTTTACTCCTTGTCCACATACAGACAAAATATAAATAAGGTGCTTTTTTTAAACTTTAAATGAATGGCCACTAATCTTAGCCCTGCTGCCCCACATACTCGCGTTCCGGGTCTAATTGCACAGCAGTGGTGTAATTAACAATGCTCTCTGGCCTCAGTGGTGGGATCCTATTTTAAGAGCAGAAGGGGAATGTGGCGCTACATTCCACCCAGCTAATAAAATTAACAACAGTAAAATAAAGCTTTAAGAGGTCCTACAGGAGACCTTTCTGGAACAGTCCTCCGGTCAGCGTCCTGCAGGCGAAGCCCATTGAAAACCACAGAGAGGGAGTGTGTCTGTGTGTCTGAGAGGAGATTAAAGGAGATGGGTGGCCTTAAACACTTGTGATGACTTCACTTTCTCTCACTCCTCCCTCGGAGTTACTGCAGACAAGGGACTCAGGTGTGACTGAGAAAACGGCACCCCATTCTCACACTAGGCCTGGCCTTCACATACACGCTTGATGCTATGGTTGAGCTGTGGTATGAGTGTGCGCAATTGTCCATAGGTGTGAGTGACCTTTCCTTGAGCCCAAAGCTTCCCTGTAGACTAGGAAACCATGAAGATATGACACAATGATCATGAGTGACTGAGTGACTGGGATTCTCACTAGCTATGAGTTACTGGATCGTCCCCAAATCTTTACAAACTGTAGCTGACCCAACGTCACTAGACAGCTCAACACGCTTGGAGGAGAACACTAACTGTGTTTGTAATTTGTATAATAGCTGCTAAAAGATCGAGGGGAGAGCCCTGCTTCTCACCGACACAGAGAGAGAGGACAGGTAAGGGTAGTAGATTCATAAGCAGGAGTATATCGGCTTGTCTTGGACCTTACGTCCATTAAAGAGTACATAAGCACATTAAACAGTTCATAAATTGGTTGTAAACATGAGCCAATTGATCAGGTGGCTAGACTCGCACCCAGAACTGGTCGGGTTCCCAATGGTTTTATGATGCATTTGTATAGTACACACTAGCAGACACATTTGGGTCAAAGCTGGCTCACTTACGTCTCAGTTACAACACTGGCAAGTGTTTTTTTTGGGCCGGGACATCGGCCAAACGTCATGAGCCGGGCTAGACTTGGGTTATGGCAGGTGTCGTCTGGGCCAGATGTCGATTTGGCACAGATCTGTTCCACAACACTGCTGATATCTGGCCCTTTTAAGACTTACCCTGAGCCAGTGAGCCATAAGAAAACAACAGATGTGGGCCACACTTGGGCCAAACCTTTATTGCTATCTGGGGATTAGTACGTGACGAATAAAATCATGAAAACAAGACAAACAGTGAGGCCTGGTCGTAGCCTGCGGAATAACATACAGCCTTAGCTTTACTTAAGGTATAATATCATTTTAGGCAAGTTCTGATTTCCTTTGACACCTGAATGCTTTCCAATTTCTTGTACTTGACACTTATCAAAATGGGATGCCCCTCTTGCAGTGGTCAGGACCTCCAGGCACAGTCTACGGCTATGAGAGGAGAGAGAAGGTCAGAGGTTATAGCCACAACAGGCGTGTGCTCTGAGAGGCCTTTCCTGCACTTAATTTATCTTTCCAGCGGGGTTTGTTAGCACGCTGACCGTTATACTATCCAGCAGAAACCCGACTCCTGCTCTGTGAAAGATCTCAGATTCCCTGCTTGGGTTTTCTCTTCGTTTACAGTAAACCTACACTGGGGCTAAGGAGCGTGGAGAACGCTTTATGAGATTTTCCCTGTAATGGGATCGCTCTGATGCCCTGTGTTTCCACATGTTTAGCTATGAACGCTGTTTTATCAAGACATGGGGCTGGTTTGCACCTGACATGACTGTCGAGCCCTTGAAGCACCCCCCAAGTTTGATGGAGGGAAACAGAAAACTTCCCTGACTCTGTGGAAAGAATAATAAACAGCAACAGTGAGAATTGGGGTTATTGGCTGCTGCACAGGAGGCTCATTGTGTGCATAGCGGATGCACACAGTAGCAGGCAAAGGTCTGGATGTTTCCCACACACACACACACACACACACACACACACACACACACAGGTATGATGTGGTGGTGTGTTAGTGTGTGTTGTGCTGGTGTAGAGTGGATCAGACGCAGCAGTGCTGCTGGAGTTTTTAAACCCTGTGTCCACTCTCTGTCCACTCTGTGAGACACTCCTCCCTCGTTGGTCCTCGTTGTAAATGCAAAGTCAGATGCAAGTCCTTTATCAGTGGACACAGGATGCTGCTGGCTTGATAGCCTCACAGTGACCCTGAGGGGTTTCAAAAGTCCAGCAGCACCGCTGTTGCAGTACTATGGTGGCCCTCTGGGGGTTCTGACTAATTAATAACAGTTTGCAAATGGACTAACAAAGTACGCAGGGCAAAGGACACGCTACAGTCTGTAAACGTAGAGATACAGAGTGCTCCTGTATGGTCAGTGGAGCTGAAATACACAGGAATGAGAACTGAACCAGGCCATAAATCCATCACTAATGTTTCTATTGGTTCAGTTCTTTCTACTGGAATAACAACAGCTTCTCAAGCCAAAATAAAAGCCCAGAAATCAATGATAATTCCAAATGAAGCACTGAAACAGACGTAGATGGACACACAACCCCTCTGTCTCTGTCCCTGGCACATTTTGCCTCAACACTTTGCACTTTTTTAATTTTATGATCTCTTTTAATCTTCTTTCCAGGAAGAGCCGAGCTTCCCACAGTTACTGATCCGTGTTGGCGTTCCTCAGTCTTCCTCTGAAATAACAGAGCAGGGAAACCTCCTGTTTCCAGGCTGGAGCTCAGGGCACGAGGCAGACGGTCCCAGGGCAGAACATCATCATCCGGAATTTTCCCCCCATTCTTTACACACACAGAGAGGAAGGTCCCGGGACCCTCACACAGCAGCGGATGGGAACCGAGGGGGCGATACTCAAGGCTTACACAAAACTCCATGAAAATAAGCCTCTGCCTGTTTCCTGATATTCAAGCGCATGCTCCGTGAAACATGATAGTGATCTACGATCACGAACAACCAGAGAGAGGAGCTGCACGTTTGTCTACTGCCGACGGTTCTTAATAAAACCCTCCGCCGTTTGTTGTTCCTCCTGCTGTTCTGAGCTGTAGTGAGTGAATGGCTAGAAGATTTCTATCTTCCTGTTCACCGAGGTCTGGCTTTCGCAGCTGCAACCAAGACAATCATAAAATAACTTTTTAATAATAAATGTCATCAGTCAGCCTTATCACCCAACCACAAATGGAGTAATATCTTGTGATATCAGGTGCTGTTCTTTCATCACAACATTTCCTCTTGTGTAAATCATCATTTCCTCACAGTGGGTGTCTGTGACGTTCGTGAACAAACAAAGCAGCGTGACCTTGCTGATCACCAGCCTGATGTCTTTAACAGTTCTCTCGTTGCTTTTTTGAGAAATATGAGACCACAGACTCCGGACAGCTCCGAAATCTGGGCAATCAAATTGTGCGACTGTGTTTTCCTCATCATCCGACCAAAGGCACAAGATCCCAATTTATTTTGATTATTTCTTTCAACCGTCCGAGACACAAGCGGAGAGTCCAGCGCAGATGTGTGGAGCATCTCCCTCAACTCTGTCGCATTAATCATAACTGACCACTTCTCTGAGACAGAAGTCCACGTGAATATAAAGGACATTCAGGACGGCAGAGACTCAGCAGGTTTACAAATAATGGATCATGGTGTTTACAAATGAATGTAGAACATGGGGACAGGGCAGGTGTTATTTATATATATATATATATATATATATATATATATATATATATATATATATATATATATATATATATATATATATATATATATATATTAAGAAGCAGGCTTGAGATCAGAAGGTAGCCATTTCAAACCCCAAGGCCTGCAGGAATTTGGGGGTGGGAGGAGTCAAGGAACAGCACTGTGCCCTCCCTCAACATCCATGGCTGAAATGCCCTTGAGTAAGCCAACTAAACCTAACTGCTCTCCAGGCCCTGGGGATGGCTGCCCGCTGTTTCCGGTGTATGTGTGTGTGTGTGTGTGTGTTCACTTCTACAGATGTGTAAAATATGGAAGAAAATTTTAATAGTAGTTTATTCAAAAGCATTTATTATTTCGAATACGCCTCACAAAGGTATCTTTATAAATAGCCCCCGAGTGCTAACTGTAGCCCCTGCTTTGTGCTGCTGTAAGTGAACAGCTAAACCTTCTCTTGCAAACCACTGCCAACAGAGCAACTGATTATAGACCCAACTGAAACTATTTAGAAGTGATTACATTATTTCTTTGATTCACCCAAATCACCACAGAAACTCGTCTGGAGCTGTGACTGATTAGGATTGGACCACAGCTCTGGGCCTGGACGTAAACAAGGGATCGTTTACATATTACAGCAAACCCAGAAGTGTAGTGCTAATATTCCTAGTAACAATACAGAGCAGAGTCTGACTCACCCCCCCTTTGGGAATTAACCTGAATAAGGCCTCAGAATAGATTCCCCAATTATTAGAGTATGGAACAGATGAAGCAGTTTAAACCTCACACATGCAAACCATTTCTTTTTCTGTTTATCAGCGGTGGTTGGAGACACGGTGCTGCGTCGGTAAAGTGGATACTAGACTGAATTATTCATTGGACCTAAGAAAAAGAAATGACACAGAATATAACACGCTGTCTCTCTGAGGGGCACCATGAGGTTCCGTTATCATCGAATAACCTGCACACACAAAGCTCAGCAAAGACACGTCATCTCCGCAGCTGCTGGGGGATTTAGCTGATGGAGTCATTTACCTCACACTTCATGGTGACAAAGGCACAGGGACTTAACAGAGATGAGTGTACACAACAGCAAGAGCACAAAGTATTCAACCGTCTGTGAAAATTTCAGCCCAGTTTGAGACGGCTAAGCTAGGCTAATCCGTAAATAGCACCGCCGACATGTGGTAAATAACACTGGGGGTCACCTCATTGTCAACATCCATTTAAATAGGAATGTTTCTCCTGATCCAGGACACTTAAGTCCTTGTAAGTACTAGAAGGACAAAAAAAACAAAGTCCAGTGCTGCTGAGGAAATGTTAAGGTGAAATGTAGCGTTGGTTCCCCTAGTTCTGGCCACTTGTAAATGAAACCTTAGCTAACTGTAAATAAATAGTAGCACTTTATTCACTCAATTAAAAATTTTGCAGGAGATATATGTGTGTAGATTAATATCCAAGGTGCAAACCCTGCTACGATTATTGGCGCCCCCTAGCTTGTGACAGTCAAACGAGATTTGCTAACACATTCAGTGGTTTTGAGAGGTTCACAATGAGATTAGGTTTGTCCTGTGTTGGTATCCGTACTCTACATGTAAGGACTACAATGGCAGTATTTTTCCCCTCAGAGAAAAGGAAGCTAACCGCTAAGCTAACTTTTACACTGAGGGAAATATCCGTCGTGAAACGGAAATGCGTTGTGTTCTACATGTAGTTTTGCACACAAAGAATTACATCACTGTTAGAGATAATTAAATATTGCTTAGATATGTGATTTTTTGCAAGACTGACGTTTAAACACCCTACTAAGGCGTGAACTTATGCTTTATTGTTTTACCCACTGCGAGAGAGAGAGTGGAATTCGGGCGGCACGGTGGCTTAGTGGTGAGCACGTTCGCCTCCCAGCGCTGGGATCTTGGGTTCAAGTCCCATCTGGGTGGAGTTTCCTTGTTCTCTCCGCGTCTGCGTGGGTATCCTCCGGGGTCTCCGGTTTCCTCCCACAGTCCAAAAACATGGAGGGTAGGTGAATTGGCTTCTCTAAATAAATTCTGGTATGTGTGTGAATGTGTGTGAGCCCAGATATGGATTGGCGCTCTATTCTGGGTGAAACCCTAGTGCCCGATGCAGTCCTCCAGGTGGACGGTCGTTCCTGGTCGAGAATACGCTGTGCGCATTTGGCTGCCGCTTCTCGCCAGTGTGTGTGGATGGAGTGTTCTGAGCAGTGTGGATTGTAAAGCATCCTTGGGTATTGATAGATAGATAGAATTGCACCATATACGGCAGTGGCCAGCAATAGGGGGACGGCCGTGCATTTTTGTTCGAGTTAAGAAGCACCACACACCTTGAGTGAATAAATTAGCTACTGATTCATTATTTTTCATGCTAACTAATAAAAAGTAGCTTCCAAATGACAGCTCAAGCTCAAATAAACAAACAAGCATCACTCACTGCTGCCCCCTAAAGGTGTTATCAACACACATTAAACAAACAAATCTCAAAAGCAATAAGACTGAAGGCAAGCAGATCAGTGCCAGCTTTAGAACTGTTCTCCACTGGATCTTCAACAAGGAAACTGCGGCCATGACTTAATCTGCCCCAAATGCATCCCTGGCCAGTGTTTCGGAGCGGTGATCTATACTTTCCCCATCAGTAAATAGCCAGAGCTTGTGAAACAGTGCAGTCTGACATTTCCCGCAGCTCCCCTCCTCTCGCTCTCTTATTCCGAACCCCTGACTGCACACATCTGCTCCTGAGGCCATTTTCAGCCTCGCTAATCCACAGCAGAGAACAAGCAAGATGGTTTTCATTAAAATCATTAATACGCTTCTCTGTCAGCTTTAACTCTGCACTAGCTGGCAGCTGAAGGGATTTTCCAACAGGGAATTCTCTCAGTGCCTGCAAATCCTCCACAGCTTTAACGTATATCCACTCGATGCAGAAACACAACGGCCTGACAAAACGCTTTCACTGCGCTCCTGACGCAGCCTGTGGAGTGACTAACATTTCCAGACAAAAGCGAGGAGATAAGGAGCATGGTTACTGCCTCAGTTCTCTATAGTATTGTAATTGATTATAGAGCTTATGTAAGGTTATGATAAAAACAAGGCTTTCCCCTCCAAACACTATATTTAGGCCTCTTTCCTCCTGGGAGTTTTAGGTTTTTAGGAGCAGCAAGATTTCTGATTCATCCTGAATCATTCTGCAGTCTTATCGTGAGAGGAGCTGATAAGATTCATTGCATCCTTGGAGCGTGAAAGACTTGATATGGTGGATAAACAACAACACACACTGTGTGTGTGTGTGTGAAGACCTGTCAAATCCCCATTGTTTCAGGCAGCCATAACTCACTGCTGTAGTTGTGACCACAGCCATGTTATGAGGGCAGGATGTGGAAAATTCTCACTCCCACATCTGAAATCACATCCAGTGTTTATTAGTATTTGATTAGAAACCAGTCTGAAGATCTGTCTTTCTAAATCCAAGCAATATTTGTCCAGGAACAAAACTCCTCTTGGTCTCTGAGCATTAGCATAGAGAGAAAAACCCAAATCAGTAGCTAAATCACTCAGTCCCCTTTCCTTTTAACACAGTTCTCTACTTGTACAAGCATTAAATAAATGTTCAGATACTAGATAGCCAACAGCTTATTAACAGTGTTTCCCTTCTCTGTAAAGCTACAATCTGCTGTGTTTCCTTCAAGAATTAAACACATCTGGAAAACATTAGGAAGCGTTTCTCAAGAGAAACATGGAAATTTAGCTTTAGATTGACAAGGGAAATAATGACGGCAAGAAAAAATGACAACAGAGCAGTATGGCTTTGGAAACGTATCCAGACAAAGCCAACACGTTGCACAACAAATGAAAACTATCCTGCTCACATGGCTACCAAACAAATGAAAGCTGGCATAGTCCAGACAAGATAAATGTAGCATTAAAGCTAGCACTGGTAGCCATGGCAACTGTTAACAGTCACCAGTGGTGCTATTCAATTGTTGCTAACAACATTAGCTTCCTTGAGCTAACCCCTTTAAGTTGGTCTCTGGGTGATGAGCTCAAACAAGGGAAAAGTACAAATACGAGACTAAATTTATCCACTATCCGGCCCCTGTGACGAATTAATGTTGTGGTTTGTGCAGTTTCCTTTACAGAAGTTTTTTGTTTCACTTCTTATTCTCGCAGCTAGGAGATTTAATTTAGCTTTAAGCTTGTTAGCATGACAGCGTGTTGGTGTTTATACTCTAAAAGGACATCACGACTGAAATAAAAAGGCTGATTATTTGCATTTGAGACCGCAGTGTTCCAATAACAACCAGAATCAAGCAAAATCACACAGTCAGGTTCTGTTACATCACAAACCCTTAAAATTGCAGTGGATGAGTGTGTCTGAGATTGAGGCAGGGACTGTATATTCTGTATATTTCATAAACCCACACATATTACATGAAGGTAAAAGTGTAGAGACACATCTAAGCAACATTTAAGACACCTGGGGAGTTGTATTTCTTTTTAGCAATGTCTTTAAAAATATCATTCCGATGAATAAAGATGAACAACACAACATAAAAAAGGCTTAATAATGCACACTGCCCTTCAGGAGCAGGAACATGAGTTTGGGAGCCCTCAATATGATTAATTATTGTATTATTTCCAAGGATGTAGTGCTTTATACAAAGTAATCAGCTAGAAAATCAGATTTATACAAACTGTTAAAATATTTCTAATATAAAATGGTTTCTACAGGCTGCCAAAATGTTTACTGAGTAAATGAAACAAATCTGAAAAAGGCTCGACTGACTGTCCGATTCAACCTTGACGCTTTTACGTAAACAGAAGCTTCCATCCACCTTTCAGCACGCGGCGTAGACCTGGCCTTTGTAGAGCTGCCATCAAATGCAAACTGCCAACACACTCACTCGTGTCATATGTAGCCAGTTGTAGCATTTAAAATTGGAAACAGCTCCAGCTCTGGTTATCACCTGCTGCTGGTGTGAGAGAGAAAAGCCCTGGACATCAGCCCAGACTACGACAAAGAGACGGCAACCTTTCTGTCATCAGCGTTTCTCAGAACACGCACCCTACCAGTGTCTGCTTCCCAGAGGAAGTGAGCAAGGAGCTGGCAAAACCTCAGATATTATTAATAAATCCATAGCTCAAACATCTTTCCTAATCTGCACATATCACTTCCCTCCCCCAAGGACCCTAATGAGAAAAGTGAATATGAAAACCACAGCTTAGGAATCAAAGGGAGCTCTTGTTTGTTTTGTAACTAGAGAGGGGTGGGCTTCATTCACTTTAAAGAAGCTAATACTCAGGAGAGTAGTGGACTTTCCCCCTCTGCGTATCACGCTGTAATCACTACTGGACTGGCCACAAATCACTGTTCAATCAGTTACATCAACAGTTCAGTTTCTACAAAGGGCTACAAAACCCAGGGCCAGAAACCACATTTAATTCTGGGTTTAAAACTAGTGGTTTATATTAGGCTTCAGTTACTGCACTCGTTGTGACTCGGTGATTCAGTGGGTAAGACGTTCAATGGATAGTTTAAAGCTTCTTCCAGAAAAGGTACCTTTACTTCGGCTTGACTTATTATTTCACCAAAAAGAACAGTACATTCCCATGAGGAAGTACGGGATCCTAGGCCCTCCGTGTCTAAGCACGTCTTTGGTGACTGAGTGAAGAAGAAAAAGGTGTTCATCAAGGTGCTCACTTACCTCTCAGTGTGTGTTTGTTGGGCCAGAGAAACCAAGGCAACAGCAGCAGGTAAAGAAGGTAAACTAAAGAGAGGGCGTTGTAGCGGAATATACACGCTGTGGGAGAGAGGAGAAGAACAGGAGGTTAATAGACGTCCTAAAGGCATGGAGAACATATATTAAAAGGAGAAGACATTTTTTACAAAACACCAAAGACAATTTATCAGAAGTAAATATTTATAACTTTTCATCAAAAAAAGGAACAATTCCCATGAGATGAAGAATCAAACTGAACCAGTTTATGCTTCATAGAGTGGGTCCCCTATAAGGGGCAGACATGTTTGCAGAATCTCTGGTGCAGCTAGGCCACTAGGTGCCAGTTTTACAGCTGTTAATTGGAGAAATAATCATGTTGTTTGACAGCTACCTGTTATCATTCAATAGGTTGTGGGTTCGCTCCGGGTGACTGTCTGTGAAGAGTGTGGTGTGTTCTCCCTGTGTCTACGTGGGTTTCCTCCGGGTGACTGTCTGTGAGGTGTGTGGTGTGTTCTCCCTGTGTCTGCGTGGATTTCCTTCGGGTGACTGTCTGTGAGGAGTGTGGTGTGTTCTCCCTGTGTCTGCGTGGGTTTCCTCCGGGTGACTGTCTGTGAGGTGTGTGGTGTGTTCTCCCTGTGTCTGCGTGGGTTTCCTCCGGGTGACTGTCTGTGAGGAGTGTGGTGTGTTCTCCCTGTGTCT
This sequence comes from Hoplias malabaricus, assembly GCF_029633855.1. Lineage (NCBI taxonomy): Eukaryota > Metazoa > Chordata > Actinopteri > Characiformes > Erythrinidae > Hoplias > Hoplias malabaricus. Next base: position 53,024,705 of record NC_089819.1, read on the forward strand.
GCGTGGGTTTCCTCCAGGTGACTGTCTGTGAGGAGTGTGGTGTGTTCTCCCTGTGTCTGCGTGGGTTTCCTCCGGGTGGCTGTCTGTGAGGAGTGTGGTGTGTTCTCCCTGTGTCTGCGTGGGTTTCCTCCGGGTGACTGTCTGTGAGGAGTGTGGTGTGTTCTCCCTGTGTCTGCGTGGGTTTCCTCCGGGTGACTGTCTGTGAGGAGTGTGGTGTGTTCTCCCTGTGTCTGCGTGGGTTTCCTCCGGGTGACTGTCTGTGAGGAGTGTGGTGTGTTCTCTGTGTCTGCGTGGGTTTCCTCCGGGTGACTGTCTGTGAGGAGTGTGGTGTGTTCTCCCTGTGTCTGCGTGGGTTTCCTCCGGGTGACTGTCTGTGAGGAGTGTGGTGTGTTCTCTGTGTCTGCGTGGGTTTCCTCCGGGTGACTGTCTGTGAGGAGTGTGGTGTGTTCTCTGTGTCTGCGTGGGTTTCCTCCGGGTGACTGTCTGTGAGGAGTGTGGTGTGTTCTCCCTGTGTCTGCGTGGGTTTCCTCCGGGTGACTGTCTGTGAGGAGTGTGGTGTGTTCTCTGTGTCTGCGTGGGTTTCCTTCGGGTGACTGTCTGTGAGGAGTGTGGTGTGTTCTCCCTGTGTCTGTGTGGGTTTCCTCCGGGTGACTGTCTGTGAGGAGTGTGGTGTGTTCTCCCTGTGTCTGCGTGGGTTTCCTCCGGGTGACTGTCTGTGAGGTGTGTGGTGTGTTCTCCCTGTGTCTGCGTGGGTTTCCTCCGGGTGACTGTCTGTGAGGAGTGTGGTGTGTTCTCCCTGTGTCTGCGTGGGTTTCCTCCGGGTGACTGTCTGTGAGGAGTGTGGTGTGTTCTCCCTGTGTCTGCGTGGGTTTCCTCCGGGTGGCTGTCTGTGAGGAGTGTGGTGTGTTCTCCCTGTGTCTGCGTGGGTTTCCTCCGGGTGACTGTCTGTGAGGAGTGTGGTGTGTTCTCCCTGTGTCTGCGTGGGTTTCCTCCGGGTGACTGTCTGTGAGGAGTGTGGTGTGTTCTCCCTGTGTCTGCGTGGGTTTCCTCCGGGTGACTGTCTGTGAGGAGTGTGGTGTGTTCTCTGTGTCTGCGTGGGTTTCCTCCGGGTGACTGTCTGTGAGGAGTGTGGTGTGTTCTCCCTGTGTCTGCGTGGGTTTCCTCCGGGTGACTGTCTGTGAGGAGTGTGGTGTGTTCTCCCTGTGTCTGCGTGGGTTTCCTCCGGGTGACTGTCTGTGAGGAGTGTGGTGTGTTCTCCCTGTGTCTGCGTGGGTTTCCTCCGGGTGACTGTCTGTGAGGAGTGTGGTGTGTTCTCCCTGTGTCTGCGTGGGTTTCCTCCGGGTGACTGTCTGTGAGGAGTGTGGTGTGTTCTCCCTGTGTCTGCGTGGGTTTCCTCCGGGTGACTGTCTGTGAGGAGTGTGGTGTGTTCTCTGTGTCTGCGTGGGTTTCCTCCGGGTGACTGTCTGTGAGGAGTGTGGTGTGTTCTCTGTGTCTGCGTGGGTTTCCTCCGGGTGACTGTCTGTGAGGAGTGTGGTGTGTTCTCCCTGTGTCTGCGTGGGTTTCCTCCGGGTGACTGTCTGTGAGGAGTGTGGTGTGTTCTCTGTGTCTGCGTGGGTTTCCTCCGGGTGACTGTCTGTGAGGAGTGTGGTGTGTTCTCTGTGTCTGCGTGGGTTTCCTCCGGGTGACTGTCTGTGAGGAGTGTGGTGTGTTCTCCCTGTGTCTGCGTGGGTTTCCTCCGGGTGACTGTCTGTGAGGAGTGTGGTGTGTTCTCTGTGTCTGCGTGGGTTTCCTTCGGGTGACTGTCTGTGAGGAGTGTGGTGTGTTCTCCCTGTGTCTGTGTGGGTTTCCTCCGGGTGACTGTCTGTGAGGAGTGTGGTGTGTTCTCCCTGTGTCTGCCATACCTAAACATAACTAACACACTAGCCCAAGTAACTTATTAACAGGACACCTTGGGGCTATTCAGATTTCATGAGTACTGCTCATGGTCACAGCAGCAGTGTTGAACTGGTGGGAGGGTACGTATATCAGAGCTGTAATAGCGTCATTGCTGTCCCAGTGGCGAAGAAAGTTCAGGAATATCAGCTTTACAAAGATAATATCAGCCTCTCCAACCCTATTTATTATAATAACATAAAACTCATGGCCATGACTCCCACTCACAGTGTTTCCTATAAGATGTTACTGTACTAGCCATGTTCAGCTCCATGCTCTGGATCCCAAACCCAACTCCCACTCCTCTGTAAGGTACCGGACATAAGCATTCACATCTAAACCATAATGTGATATAAACTCATGTCCAGCAGCACGTTCTCCACTCCTGCACCAGTCCCTGTCCTGTACAGTGTCCCTCGTTCCAGTCGAGCTGGTCAGCAAATGGAGCGAGTCCACTCTGCAGATTCCTCTGATGAGGTTAAAATCTCACTGGCCCGTGTGATCACTCAGATACAAGCTCCCTCCTGAGAGGACCACGTGCAAAGTATTTTGGGACAGTGGCCAATGCTTTGAAGAGCTGCCAATGTAGAGAGTGAACCCTGCTCTCTTTCTCTCTCTCACTTCCATTTCTGCTTTTATTTTATCTCCAAATCTCCCTGTTCACTCTGTCCTGCCCTTATCGGAACACACCAGCAGCTTTTAATCTTCTGTATCAGCAGCATGTGTCCAGTTACTGCAATCACTACTGCACTACAAGCTGATTCTACTTAGAGTAATATAACAATGATAAACAAGAGAGAAAGAGGTCGATGCACTGATCTGAAAATGGCGGACGACCTGCATCAATTTACAATCCATTTTTTTAAGTGAGAATTGATAACAATTGTTAATGATAATTGAAAGAGTCTCAGTTGTGGGTGGCATTGTGTGTTTGAGAGAAAGCCTGGGTCAGCTCTGACTCGACTACAACAACACGGTTCATAGAGAACTGGCTAAAAACACAATAACTTTCCTAAGTTTCTTTAAAGGAGTTAAAGGCCTGAAGGAAACCTTGCTACACACTAACACACTTCAACATGAACTCAGAGCCCCTGCTCAGGAGGTAATTCTGGTTTCACCTGACGTTATAGCAATAATAACGGAGGATAAACAGATGAAGTGAAATTGTTCTGTCTGTTGTGGATCTTCTCCTCTTTCTCTCTCTCCTGGCCTCTCTCTCTCACTCTCTGCCTCTCTCTCTCTCCCACTCGCTCTCTCCCCCTGCCCCCTCTCTCTCTTTCTCCCTGCCCCTCTCTCTCTCTCTCTCTCTCTCTTTCTCCCTGCCTCTCTCTCTCACTCTCTGCCTCTCTCTTTCTCCCTGCCCCTCTCCCTCTCTCTTTCTCCCTGCCTCTCTCTCTCTCTCTTTCTCCCTGCCCCCTCCCTCTCTCTCTCTCCCTCTCTGCCTGCCTCGCGCTCTCTCTCTCTCTCTTTCTCCCTGCCCCCTCCCTCTCTCTCTCTCTCTGCCTGCCTCGCGCTCTCTCTCTCTCTCTCTCTCTCTTTCTCCCTGCCTCTCTCTCACTCTCTGCCTCTCTCTTTCTCCCTGCCCCTCTCTCTCTCTCTCTCTCTCTCTCTGCCTGCCTCACGCTCTCTCTTTCTCCCTGCCTCTCTCTCACTCTCTGCCTCTCTCTTTCTCCCTGCCCCCTCCCTCTCTCTCTCTGCCTGCCTCGCGCTCTCTCTCTCTCCCTGCCCCTCTCTCTCTCTCTCTCTCTCTCTCTCTCTCTCCCTGCCTCTCTCTCACTCTCTGCCTCTCTCTTTCTCCCTGCCCCTCTCCCTCTCTCTCTCTCTCTGCCTGCCTCACGCTCTCTCTCTCTCCCTGCCTCGCTCTCTCTCTCTTTCTCCCTGCCTCTCTCTCTCTCCCTGCCCCCTCCCTCTCTCTCTCTCTCTGCCTCGCGCTCTCTCTCTCCCTGCCTCTCTCTCTCTCTCTCTTTCTCCCTGCCTCTCTCTCTCTCTCCCTGCCTCTCTCTCTCTCTCTCTCTCTGCCTGCCTCACGCTCTCTCTCTCTCCCTGCCTCGCTCTCTCTCTCTTTCTCCCTGCCTCTCTCTCTCTCCCTGCCCCCTCCCTCTCTCTCTCTCTCTCTGCCTCGCGCTCTCTCTCTCCCTGCCTCTCTCTCTCTCTCTCTTTCTCCCTGCCTCTCTCTCTCTTTCTCCCTGCCTCTCTCTCTCTCTCCCTGCCCCCTCCCTCTCTCTCTCTCTCTCTGCCTCGCGCTCTCTCTCTCCCTGCCTCTCTCTCTCTCTCTCTTTCTCCCTGCCTCTCTCTCTCTCTCCCTGCCTCTCTCTCTCTCTTTCTCCCTACCTCTCTCTCTCTCTCTCTTTCTCTCTCCCTGCCCCCCCCTCTCTCTCTCTTTTTCTCCCTGCTTTGCTCTCTCTCTCTCTCTCTCTCTCTCTCTCTCTCTCAGCTGCCCCACTCCTCACCTCTCCTCACACTGTAATCCTTTCCATTACACAGCTCTTACCCAAAAACTCTCGGACACTTTCGGCCATTCTCCACACATTCCTGTAATTCGGAGAGGCAGTCGGCTCTAGACTAAACCCAACTCACTGATTAAAGCCCCAGCTTTTTAGAAAGGTCAGTGTGCACAGACAGGTCCAAGACAGAGCCACTGCATTAGGGCGAGAGTTCAAACTGGACACATGACTCACACTAACACGGACACAAAGTGGAGACAGAAGGAGCTGGCGATATTTAGCTGAGCAGTCATACTAAAGTCGCACTACACTCCTCTCTCTCTCTCACACACACACACACACACACACACACACACACACTGCACTCATTGCCTTTAGGAAATTATGGTAATTTGGGGACTGGAAAAACCAACAGCCAAGCCACAACTCCAGCCCATCACACACTCGCCTAACACAGCATCCTGAAGAATGTGAATAGTGTGTGTGTGTGTGTGTGTGTGTGTGTGTGTGTGGATAGGACATATGTATGTACACGGTGTCAAAGAAGGGTCTCTCACATGGCAAACGGCAGAAACAATTCTGGGTGATCAAAGCTACAATATGCAAATGAGCGCTCAACACTTCAAATGAGACTCCAATGAGCCAATCACAGACGGCGGTTGGGGCGATTCGCTGTAAACATTATATAAAAAATATCTCCACCAAAATGATGCAAACTAAAGCCGACCCACACCACATCATGGAACTGGCTTGTACCTCACTCACACTCATACTCACACAATCATGGTTTGGAACAACAACAACACAAGGGGGAGCTGTTTCTTACTTATTTATATGTAGAAACTGCTCCATGTTAATATCTCTTTATTACACATCCCAACTGCCATAAGCAGCAATTTATACAAAGATTTGCTCCGATGATGGGATCGCTTTTAAACCTTTTCCCTTCAAAATACCATCACTCTTCTAAGCAGCAGCAGCTGTGACCCCTCGCTCCACCCTGCAGCCAACAATTTATAGGTTCCCACGTCAGTTTATACAAACACAGACGAGAAATACACTGGAAACTTGGATTAGAAACATTCTACACTGCCATTCTGAAGTGGCCCTGTGACTGCTTATCTTCAGATGCAGGCAGGAATGCAGTCTTACGTTGACGAGCCCTAGGTATTTGACCTATATATATCTCTGGTAATACACACGAGCGTAAAACTCTTTATTAATGCTACTCTCCACATTCACACTGTCCTTCGGGGGTGTTTAAACAGCCCGTGTTCCATTTTTACCAGCTGACCGGAGAGCACTGATGTTTACTGTTAGTCCAAAGCTTTCTCCACACTAAACCCTGAAGATAGATACAGTTCCCAGAGCTGTACTCTGTAGACGATTTGTCTGAAAAACCTGTCAACACACATTACACCCAAACGCTGACTGTGATAAACACATTCTCTCCCAGCACTTAAGCACTCAGGACAACGTCTTCCACTTCGACTCTGCTCCGAGACGGTTTCTGGACGCGCCTCGCCGTCGCCGGACACCGAGGACAGAAAAACACATGCTCCTGACCGCAGTGTGTGTGTAATGACTGTGTGTTACAGTGTTGACAAGGATGATGTAAGGGGAAGTTGCACGGTCTCCACAGCTGCCCATGTTTACGCTCCTGTCTCGAAGAACGGTGACTATCGCCGTGACTACACTGTACACCCAGCTCATCCAGGGACTCTTCTGAATGTTATCAGCGGGGAGGCTGTGTATATCTCTGTGTATCATACAAACTGTGTTTCTGTGCAGGGTCAGACCTAATGAGTCGCCATACTTTCCGTCACCATCCACTGACTATTGAGCGCTTCAGAGCTCATCTGGGAAATGTCACAGAGACGAGTCGTGTCTGACCGAACCTGTTCCTGGAGAATGTAAACGTCTGTCTTCAGTGAGACAGACACACACACACACACACACACACACACACACACACACACACACACACACACACACACACACACACACACACTTCAGACCAGAGACAATTAAACAAGAGTACGATTACACACCTACACACGCTCGATAATCTCATAAACACACCAGAAACACGACAGACTCAAACACTGACCTCACTACACAGGCATCAGAGAGAGAGGTGTGTGTGTGTGTGTGTGTGTGTGTGTAACTCAGACTGTTTCACATTCTTTTGAACATTACGAAGTGCCTCAACCTCCAGCAGTGTGCAGGATCCACCAGGACGTTGCGACAGCTCACTCTCCACACATCAGCTTTTAGGTAGAGATGCGACAGCACAAAGCAGCCAATGCATGCACATGGAGGAAACCCATGCAGACACAGAGAAAACACCAAACACACCTCACTCAAAGAGAATGACCAGAAAAAGACCTCTCTCTCTCTCTCTCTCTCTCTGCCCCCCCCCCTCTCTCTCTCTCGTACAAACAGCTTCCTTAGTTTGCCACACGACACAATGGCAAACAATCCTTAACAAACCAAACCAGCCACAAGAAAAGAATTACAGCCTCCTCTCCTGGCCTCAGGAATGCGTGCTTGTCAGGGCTCACTAACACTGTGTGTGTGTGTGTCTAGATGTTTGTGTGTGTGTGTGTGTGTGGGGTGTAGGGCAAGAGGCAGGGCGCTGGCAAAATAAATAAGAGATTACAGATTAACCGTCGAAAAAACAGATGATGTAGACACCTCTTCTAAAGAGTTAAAGGTACAGGATGGACTCCTCATTCCTTCAGCACACAGCTCCTCTGCTGCACACCACAGTGGTGGGATTAGTTTGGCACTGGGCCTGGTGACGACCTGCACACGCACAACTGTTCCATTGCAATCCTATTGGTTAGTGCCTTTCTGAGGAGCTGTAGAAGCTGCCTTTATGATTTTTATATGGACAATGACTTTCATATAGTGATGTAAAATAGACAGATAGATAGAGAGATAGATAGAGAGACAGACAGATAAAGTCTGCTTACTGGCACACAGAGAGAGAGAGAGAGAGAGAGAGAGAGAGAGAGAGAGAGAGATAAAGAGAAAGAGAGAGTGAGAGAGTCACTTCCTCTAACACATCCTCTGTGGTACAAAACAAACCTTGAAACAGAGACTGAAAACAATGAGTGAGAAGCAGCACAGAAATCAGCAACAAACTCTAACTCTAAACACAGTCGTCTTTCGGCCTCTCAGGCTTCAAATGAAACAGTTATAGACAAAGATTAATGATTAATTCATGTTTATATCGGAAATTAAATGTAACAGTGTCTGCAAGTTTTATCAGTGGGGGGTATATAACCTGCGAACCAATCAGAAACTGCCATTCACACCTGTGTCTAGACATCACAACCACAGAGAACTGACTGTGTCTTAGTTACACTCGGGCCTTTTTCTGTGTTCTGTCCACAAGAAAACAGAGTTTTATTCATTCATTCATTATCTGTAACACTTATCCAGTTCAGGGTTGTGGTGGATCCAGTGCCTACCTGGAATCATTGGGCACAAGGCAGGAATACACCCTGGAGGGGGCGCCAGTCCTTCACAGGGCAACACACACCACACTCCTCACAGACGGTCACCCGGAGGAAACCCACGCAGACACAGAGAGAACACACCACACTCCTCACAGACAGTCACCCGGAGGAAACCCACACAGACACAGGGAGAACACACCACACTTCTCACAGACAGTCACCCGGAGGAAACCCACGCAGACACAGGGAGAACACACCACACTCCTCACAGACAGTCACCCGGAGGAAACCCACGCAGACACAGAGAGAACACACCACACTCCTCACAGACAGTCACCCAGAGGAAACCCACACAGACACAGGGAGAACACACCACACTCCTCACAGACAGTCACCCGGAGGAAACCCACACAGACACAGGGAGAACACACCACACTCCTCACAGACAGTCACCCGGAGGAAACCCACGCAGACACAGGGAGAACACACCACACTCCTCACAGACAGTCACCCAGAGGAAACCCATGCAGACACAGGGAGAACACACCACACTCCTCACAGACAGTCACCCGGAGGAAACCCACGCAGACACAGGGAGAACACACCACACTCCTCACAGACAGTCACCCGGAGCGGGAATCGAACCCAGTGTTTTCAGTGTTGTGTTGTTTTCGGTCAAAACTCACACAAAGAGCAGCATGCGTCTTCTTTTTACATTAGCAGCCTGCTAACACGGCACAGCAGTGTTCATGCTAGTTTACCTGGACCCTATTCCTTTTACATTTACAGAAAACAAACAGAAACTAAATCTACAGAACAATTCAGAGAACAATAACACAATTAGCCATTCCCCCAAATTGTGAAGCCCTAGCTTTAAGTGATATTCAATCTCTGTCTCCTACCAGCACCGCCCTAAACCTCCATCAGCCTCCACCTATCTGTGCAACTGTGAGACCAAAGGCCCAGCCATGTGTTCTAGAGTGATAACACCATACCCACTATCCCGCGAAACAAAAGAGGAACAACATCTCTGTCATCTGCCCATTAAAGCCCAGTAGAGTCTGAACCCACACTCCAGTGAAGGTCTTACTTAAGTGAAAAGCAGCCAGGCAAAAAAAACTATTTGAAGTCTAGTCATAAGACGAATAAAGAAAGAAAGCAGTGAAGTGTCACAACATCTAGCAGCTGTCAGTTGAAGTTTATATTCTTAATCTGATGAGCTTTTAGTCGAAAATAAACTGCTATAATTTAACACCAACAAAAACCTGAACTCTTCAGACGTCCGCCTCCATTCACCACAACTGTGAACAATTCTGACGGCGAGTTTCTCTCCACAGCAGAGCACTGCAAACACAAGTCTTATCCACTTTGCTTACGCCTTAATTATTTCTTTATTATTATTAATGTTATTCTTATAAACAGTGGCCTGTGTTTTGTGACGTGTTTTAAATATCAGGAGACAGAAGAGAGAGAGAGACGAGAGAGACAGGAGAGTGAGAGAGAGAGACATTATTGTGCAGTGTGAGAGAGCAGCTGGGTGAAGATATTGCACCATCTTGGCCCAGTCCTCTTCTCTGGCACAGACACAGACACAGCAATGTGAAACAATTTTCCACAAAACAGCTAGAAACAAAAGTAGCATTGAGTCTGATCCCTGCGTTCAAACCCAACAAACACCTGCCCCCAACTCTCCCTCACTTTTATACCGACCCCCCCCCCTCCTCCTCTATACACACACACACACACACACACACACACACACACACTCTCACTTTAACACTCTCACTTCAACATTTACGCTTTCTCTCTTTAGAGACAGTAACAACTTACATTCATGCGAAAGCTATTAACCCTTAAACTCCAATGTCCACAATTATTTTGGACAACTACAAAATTAAAAATTATAATCAAATCCCTTCCCACTCTCTTTTTTTATTATCCCTCTCTGTCTCTCTCTCTGCCCTCTCTCTCTCTCTCTCTCTCTCCCTGTCTCTCTCCCTGTCTCTCTCTCCCTGCCTCTCTCTCTCTTTCTCCCTGCCTCTCTCTCTCCCTGTCTCTCTCTCTCTCCCACCCTGCCCCCTTTCTCTCTCTCTCTCCCTGCCCCCCCCCTCTCTCTCTCTCTCTCTCTCCCTGCCTCCCTCTCTCTCTCTCTCTCTCTCCCCCCTCTCGCTCCCTGCCTCTCTCTCTCCCTGTCTCTCTCTCTCTCCCACCCTGCCCCCTTTCTCTCTCTCTCCCTGCCCCCCCCCTCTCTCTCTCTCTCTCGCTCCCTGCCTCCCTCTCTCTCTCTCTCTCTCTCCCCCCTCTCGCTCCCTGCCTCTCTCTCTCTCCCTCCCTCCCTCTCTCTCTCTCTCTCTCTCTCGTAAAGTGCAGTAGAGAGTAAAGGCTTGTTGAAGCGAGTAAGGAATGCAATCCTGCACAAGGAAACATGTTCCTATCACCCCCTGTATTTTTCCAATAAAAAAAACAAAAAAAAAACACAACAACAAACATCAAAGGTGTTCATAAACCATTCGTACGAGTTCTGGGCATGCTCAGTGTGCCCCCTGTTTAAAAGGAGGGGCTGATAGAGGGCCCTCTGCTTTATCTAACACTGTCACATGTCACCATCGACAAAACCCCTTCACACTGAGACAGTTTACGTTTCACTCATCGTGGAGCTGTATGATCTCCATAGAAACACGTGAAATGGAATGAGACGCACTGAAGCAGCTGCATATGAACGTAATCAAATACAGCACTGCTCCAACACACAGCAGAGAAAGCTACACTGTCGGGAACATTGTGACTGTCACGGCACCCTCAAGGGAATATATTCAGTACCTTTAATTAGGGAAAGTAGAAGGTGTTTCTGAAGTACAGCTGCTTTAATATGATTGGAAGCTTTGGAGGTCTACAGTCTAGACGTGTGTGTGAGAGGGCAACAGGTGCAACATAAACACACACACGTACAGATACTATATGTACAGAGCAGTGTCTCTCTCCAACACGTCTGAGTGTCAGCTTCATCTGTTTTTCTCTCTCTCTCTCTCTCTCTCTCTCTGCGAACAGATTGCTCTTTAATGACCGCAGCCCTCAGCTCGTATCACGTTCTCCTGAGAGAGTCCCGCGCTGGCCCCCCACACCTGCCCTCAGCTGACAGCGAGGAATAAACGATAGGTTTTAAATGAGCGGCTGGCGTCAGAGGATCGCCATCTCCATCTTCTCCAAACACTCTGGAGCTGTGAGGGTCAGCAAAGGTCAATGAGCCGGGGGGCAGCTCTTATTTAGAGGTGGAGAATATATAGATAGGTTATTATTATCGTAATTATTACTGTGAGAAGTCATACATCCAGGGTCCATATTGCTAAGATATAACAATGTGCTATTTATGAACACGGTCATTAAACTCAGTGTCATCCCTTTTAATTTCCCAGGATGGTCAGATGGGCATTATATTACTGACTCGTGTGGTTTCATTGGGGCAGTCAGTGGATTCTGAGTTAAGTGAGTGCCAGGGTCTCAAGGGTCTCCTGGTTTCATACCTCACTCTGAGTCACTGTCTGTGAGGAGTGTGGTGTGTTCTCCCTGTGTCTGCGTGGGTTTCCTCCGGGTGACTGTCTGTGAGGAGTGTGGTGTGTTCTCCCTGTGTCTGCGTGGGTTTCCTCCGGGCGACTGTCTGTGAGGAGTGTGGTGTGTTCTCCCTGTGTCTGCGTGGGTTTCCTCCGGGTGACTGTCTGTGAGGAGTGTGGTGTGTTCTCCCTGTGTCTGCGTGGGTTTCCTCCGGGTGACTGTCTGTGAGGAGTGTGGTGTGTTCTCTCAGTTTCTGCGTTGGTTTCCTCCGGGTGTTACAGAAAATTAATGAAAGATTAACGTCCACCGTTAGAGAGATTATTTTCAGAAATTTTGAATTTTACTGTTGTTCTGGACTGACTGTGGACACTGTGACACCTGGTTACCATCAGCACTATTGGAAAGAAATCTGAATCTCCACAATAAACCATTTTACATCAAACCAAAGCACTCCAGATGATTCTAGAGCTCTTCGACTCAAAGAAAACAAGCTCTTCGGTGCATCCCTCTCTATTCTGTATCTCAGTTTTGGGAATAGTGTTCTTTCCCTCTCTCTCCAGTCAGACCTGGCAAGAAAAAGAACAGTTCATAAACAAGCATCATCTCAGGAAAGCACATCAACACTTCATCTCCACACACACACACACACACACACACACCACAACCATCACACAAACAGCGCCCCCAAAATGTCTGCAGAAGCCTTTGTATGGCATTGTCATTACAGAGCTGCAGTTAAACCTGGTAAACACCACATGACGTACGGACACCAGCGCCAGCTTTCCATCACGACCCCTGCCCAGCTCAGCTATTAATCACAGCAGTCACAGCAACTGACCATTAGCACCTTATTAATCACAGGATTGTTGAATTACTATCTTCTTTTCAGGCAGTGACCGGTTAATGTGGGGCTGGAGTGTGTGTGTGTGTGTGTGTGTCGAGGGCGACAACCTGTTTTTCCACATGTCAATGTATTTCTTAGATAATTTATATTCGGAAAAGGAAAGGGTCTTCCACCAAATTTCAAAAAATGTCTTCATAATACAGTTATTAAGATGTAAATGAAGATGTTCACCAATGTCTAAGGCATCAGACGGTGTTTTCAGAAGCAGCACGTATAAGAACTCGCCCTGAGGAGAGTTGAGTATTAAACTCAGGCAAATAACATAAAAAAGACAAGTTTATTTCCTTAAAGATCAAATATATCATTGTCTCAGACATTGAGAAGACAATTTAATATCAATTTCAAAGTATTTTCATTTGACTTTGCCCTTCTTTATGAAAATGGATCATACGTGTCCTCAGGAACATATATATAACTTGAGTTTAATGATAATTTTTCACTAGAAATGACATAAATCACATTTATCTCCACACTGTAGAGAAGCCCATGTGCTCCGTGAGAAAGTTTTAGTCTGAATTCAGCCTCAGAATCATTCCAGGCTTTAATTACAGACCGCGCTAAAGCCAAGCTCCATTTGGTGGAAAAGAAGTTAATGATTTTTGATATCGCTGCTTGTGTGTGTGTGTGTGTGTGTGTTCTTTCTGTATGGACTGTCAACATTTGATCTAAGGGAGCAGGTGATATCTTGCGTAGTCATATATATGTCTTACTGCCTCCGTCATGTGGCATGTTTGATTCTCAATGTTTCCACACCCTATACACACTCTCACATGTTGTTACACACACACAATGTTTATCTGCTGGATTTAACATATTGGTTTAAAAATAATAATTAAACAAATGTGTGTTCATAGAATATTCTAGCCTTTTTTTTCCATTGTTAAACTCAGCAAATAAAAAGTGTGCGTTTTAAAGATGCGTCCTTATTTCCAACTAGAAAATCATTCATTCATTATCTGTAACCCTTATCCAGTTCAGGGTCGCGGTGGGTCCAGAGCCTACCTGGAATCATTGGGCGCAAGGTGGGAATACACCCTGGAGGGGGCGCCAGTCCTTCACAGGGCAACACAGACATTCACACACACCTACGGACACTTTTGAGTCGCCAATCCACCTACCAACGTGTGTTTTTGGACTGTGGGAGGAAACCCACGCAGACACAGGGAGAACACACCACACTCCTCACAGACACTCACTATTTATATGGCTGTGTTAATTTGTTGTATTGGTTGTACGGGGTATCGACCGATACGCAAATTTTATGTATCGTATCGGAACTGAAAAAGTCTGATCGGTGCATCCCTTTTAAAGTAAGCCTTGTTAACTGTATGTTGTACAGTTTAATTACTGGAATCATGTTCTGAATCTCAATCTATAGAAAGTGAATATTCACTTTACATTTGATAATACTTTTTTAAATTTACAATATTACCACACAGTACAAGATCACAGTGATTTAATCGTACTCTCTATAGAATACATACACTGCCTAATTACAACAGTACACACATTACTACGTGAAAGGTTCAGGTCTCAATCTGCAGGACATCCTCAGTTTCCTGTGAAAAGGGAATAAGATAAAAGCTTCAGAAAAAACCCCAGAAGAAATCTTAAGCGTGATCTTTTTCTTCTCTCTTCACCTGATAAAAGTGATGAAAAAGGGACTAGACCCTGAACGTCACTCTGTACCACACTGACCTCAGATAATCACACAGAATCCATCTGAACTGGAGGACATTGTTTTCAGTGCTTTAATCGCTTAGTTCCAGTGAAATCGCCTGCAGAAGGACTCTTGGCTGACCACGAGGGGCTAAACGGACCAATAGAAATGCTCCAAAATGATTCATTCATTATCTGTAACCCTTATCCAGTTCAGGGTCACGGTGGGTCCAGAGCCTACCTAGAATCACTGGGCGCAAGGTGGGAACACACCCTGGAGGGGGCGCCAGTCCTTCACAGGGCGACACACACTCACAACTATGAAGTCGCCAGGGCCCTGGAGCTGTGTGACTGTGACACCACCTGCTGCTCAAGATACCTACTCCACTGTTTACTAAACTCCTTCATTCCAAAGGCATCCATTGTTGTTGACCAGACAACACAGGGCTTGTTCACTACCTGCTGATGAGCTGGACCAATCAGAAGCAACCAGACACTTGTGTTGTTTCATCACAGCCATGACTCACCGTCTTTTTCAGCAACTCCGTGCTCAAGCTGTTGCCCCAGGTAAAAGTGAATGTGGACCTGGACCTGGATTCATTCTAAATTCACTGCAGGGTAAATCAGTGTCACGGGGTTTGACCCTTGTTCGACCAAGAGCCAGAACCCTTCTCAGCTCCCGACCTCAGAACCGGCTGCACAGGAAGTGAGTAACAGTCCCACACTCACGCCAGAGGAATGGATGCTCACAGTAGAACAGGAAACCATTCAGCGCTAACAGAAGCACACAGCTGTGTCCTCACAACACACAGACAGAAAACCACACACACACACACACTCCTCCTCCCTGGAACACACTCTAACCCACCTGAATGTGCTGTGGCAACATTTACTGCATTCTTCCTCACATATTTCACCCTGTATTTCGAAACAAGATCAACACAGACCAGCCCTGATAAACACGGCCAACTCGTCCCTAAGGCATTACACTGCCTTTTTCAATTCAAAGAACACAGTTCCACTGCACCACAGACCAATTCTCTGGAGCTTTACACTCCTCTAGCCCACAATAGACACTGTGCATATGGCCTTAGGCTCTAGGGTGTGCATTTCAGTAGTGGTGTCCATCAGGAGTTTCCACTCTTAAAGACTAAGCAGCAGCGATATGAAAGTGTCAAACAAATAAATACAGTGGTTGAGTTCCTAACTTGTGTTTATTGAGAGTCAGAAAACATGTTATTTCTTACTAATTGAAGGAATAAGGTTTAAAAGACTGTTGATCCCCGCCCCCGACGGTGTTGGGAAACTCTAATAGGCGTCTTGCCTGTGACGTAGATGGTGGACAACACTCTAGAAGCTGCACTTAATTTAATGCAAAATGACGAAAAGGTGTGTTGTTTTTGGCTGCAATCATTCAATGTACAGTGGGACATCTGTGAACAAATGGCCCAAAGATCCCAAAATATCCAGAAAATGGACTAAATTTGTCAACTTTAAACGGACACTTTGGAAAGGACCCTCCGCTCACTCCGTTATCTGTAGCTCATTTCACTGGCGCTTTTCCAACAATATGGGCATGTAAGGACACCAACGAAAGGTGTTCAAGAGCCTCTGTAACATGGAGGTAAACAGGGTAAGGACACTCACTTCGCCTGTTTTAGTTGGTGTTAGTTAACGTTAGCTTGACTCGCTAAACTCGGTGCTCAGATTATACTCGGCTACGTAGCTGCATTACGGAGGTTTATAGTGTCGGATGAATTCGACTTCGATCACATTTACAAGAATAACGGTACCTCTACATTTGAGTTTAGCTTATTGCTAGGCTATTGTCATGAATAATGTTGGTTATTTAGCTAGATACTGTCATAACAGTCAGTCATAACGGTGTTTTACCACGGCGTTGTTCAGCTGTTGTCCACCAGTGACGCCACGGTCGCGTTCAAGAATTTCCGTAGCGAGCTCGGGTTTTTCTGTCAATTTAATAAAATTGTCAGTTTTGAAGCAAATTAAGCTGCTATTTTCATTTTAATTCATACTTATATCTGTCAGTAACTACAATAATGTGGAATATTCATGGAGGTCCATTAAGTGGTGCTTAGCCTTTAAAGAGCTGAATATACAGGGAATAAAGCATAAATTTAAAGACCTGACTCTATTTCTTTTGCTAAAGTCTGAACCTGCAGGAACACTACTTCTGATTGTGAAACACTTAAAATAACACACAACCGTATTCATCTGTGAAGCACACAACACGAGAGCCAAACTGGCTTAGACGCTAAAAAGCAGATTACCTTTTAATTAATTTGATTAACGACCTTCTATTGAATTTAACATTGATTTACCCTTTGTCCCTTTTGGCTCTTTATGGTTTTGCTTCATCAGACAATCCAAATCATACACACGTCCAGGACTAGATATTATTATCAAAACATTCACCTAATCATTTCCTGTGGTTTATATTACCATAGTTTTGTAAGTAAAGACGACTTTATGCCCATGTTGTGTCCTGAAAGCCTTCTTTAATAGCTGTGATGTGCTGGTGGTGTTTCGGTCTTGTTTTAATCACAGAGCAGTCTCCGTTCATTTCTGGAATTCAGGAAGGCAGTCCTAATAGTACGATGGCGCGGGTAACCTGCTGCGGTCGCGTCTGTTGCACTCACCTAACCCCTGTTTATGTGAGTGTACAGACGGAAGCTAATTTCGCTACAATGTTGTACTTGTATAACTTTGTATGTGACAATAAAGATCTATCTATCTATCTAGTTCCCAAGTCTTTGGTTTTCCTGACACTTACATTTCTTTGGGAAGTAGACAGAGATTCAAAGAAAAGCACAACTGTTACCATCCATCAGCTGTGAAGATGCTCAAATCAATAACACACTAAAACAGACTCCAACAAATAGTCTACACACACCAAAGGAGGTCAGACAGTCGAGGGACTGACCACAGATGATTATATAAACACGTTAAATATATACGTACGAATTAAAAGGCCGATTGGATAGAGAGCAAGAAAGAGGTGGGGGAGAGAGAGAGAGAGAGAGAGACAGAGAGAGAGAGAGAGAGAGAGAGACTGGTCATCCAGGGAGGAGGGGGATGTCAAACTACACCCTGCGGGAGGAAGCGGTAACAATACTCTGTGTTTTTTCAGCTTAGCAAACGATGACCAGTGGAAAAATCAGGTAGAATTCCATCATAAAACTATCCCTCTCTTACACACACACACACACACACACACAACAATGAAGTCATTTAAACAAAGCAACCTTTCAGTTGTTGGTCTCCCTCAGCACGACCTACATCCTGTTTTGATGGAAAAAAAAAATAGGGGCAGCCGTTCCAGGAGAGTAAACCCGGCAGCGGGCCCTTACCCCGGCTCTCTGGAGCCCTGCCGAGAGTCCACACACACTGGAGGCATTTCGTACGTGTGTGTGAGCACTGCCCTGAGACGACCGCCTCAGGCAGCATGCAAAAACACACACAGACACACACGCAGACTTGTGGTCAGTAATGTTACAAGATCTCCTCAAATCTGACAGCAACAAGAGGTAGAGGTCTGCATGGGTTTGCATTTGTAGACAAGTCCCGACCTATTAGACAAGACTCTGAGACATGAGCCACCCCTGCACCAGCCCAACCCCAGACTATAGCTGAACCTTCACTTTAACTGGAGTGATGGAACTTATCCTTTGGGATTTGCTGGAATACCGTTTGTAAATAATAAAACAAATAACACCATCTATTTAAACCCCCACCAATGTTCCCGTGGCTGCCATCACGCTGACACAGCAATGTTTCAACATCTAATTACAAATCCTTCACGGAGGAGTAGAGACTACTGAAGCAGGGAGAGGCAAACTCCTTATTAACAACATTCGATTCGGAAGAACGATGCTGGGTGAGCGTTGTCAACAAACCAATGGCCACAGAGAATATACTCCTCAGTGCGTAGCTTCTTCTGGTGTGTGTCGACCAAGATATCCACTGTGAGGTGGACTAGGACCAACCAAAATGACTTCAAACAGGTGGTAATCACAGGCATGCCGGGGCCTGAGGACGCTGAGGGGGAGCGTTTTTCTCTCCGTCGGTCTGACCTCCAGTTTCTGCTGATTTTTTTTTTTTTCTTGTGTGCTGGGATTTACTACAGCACCCACATCTACTGCCGCCCACAGGACTAAACACGTCTGGGCATAGTGCTCGCTCCTGCTGCCACGAAGACAAGATAAACCTTCTGAGAGTCAGCGCTGGGGCCTGCTGGTTCCCTCCCTCACATCAGTCTTGCTTGGGCAATCATAGCATTGGTAACAAAAACACACACTCACACTCACACACTCTCACACACACACACACACACACACACACACACACACACACACACACATTCTCTCACACACACACACACACACACACACTCACACTCGATACAGTGGTGTGCAACTACGGAGAGGTTCTTTAAACAACCAGAAGAGAGGTGGTGAAAAGATTATCTGGTGACTTTTAAAAGGAATAAACAGAAATATTGATAATCCATACACCACTGCTGTTTATGATCTTTATTACAAACTGGAAGCTAAATGCAACTGAGGCCTTTGGTGATTGGGTTAAAGATGGTCTTGGGAATTGCTCTCGGAAAATATGAATATCCAAAATACACTTAAACAGAATAAAATAACCATTTATGTGTTTAATAAAATCTGCACTCTGATTGGCCAAAAACGATAAACACATCACGGTCCTTCTCCCTCATTGTCCCATGTTTAAACACTAGTTTTTTCAACAGTCTCACATTAATGATGCCTTTTCCCCTGCTTGCTTCATTATGGTTTGTATTTTATCACGTCACCAAGACCTGGAACTGGAACTGAGCAAGGCACCTAATCCCTAACTGCTCCCTGGGTGCTGGAATGGCTGCCTGTCATTGTGTGTGTGTGTGTGTGTGTGTGTGTGTGTGTGTGTGTGTGTCTCCCTGCTTTAACACACCCACTGCAGCTCTGAGAGTTCAGATGTGTTGGGAGAAGGGAGAGCGGTGAGTGTGCAGGGGAAGGGCGCCTCCAGGACCAGGGTTGAGAAACACTGGCCTAGAGGAGTGCACACTCCTTCAGATGAATGTCTTCTGCTACTTTATGATGCACCTATTAACTGAGCACGCCCACTCTGCAGAAGCTTCAAGGGACAGCATACTAAGGGCTTCTCTAAAGCAGCTGCACATGAGTCTCATCTCACCATGTCCAATGCCAAGCCCTGGCTAGAGAGGTATAAATCCCCCAGCACAGGACCATCACTTTGGAGTGCACCAAGCTGAAATACGGAGCTACGCGATCGATCTGAAGGTCACGAGGGGTCAGAAGAGACACTACTGAATGAAAACAAACCTGCGATAAATCAGACGCTCCCCTCAAAGAGCCCGGAATCTACCCTGGGTCCGGACCAAAGAATTTGGGTCAAGTGTGAATTCACCCTTCCACCCTCCAGCAGGTTTCAACATGTTTCTAAAAAAGGACAGAAACATCAAACTCCTGTTTACACAGCGTCGGGAACGGAGCAGAACCCAGCCGTTAAAGTAACGCCCGCTCGAGTCGTAGAAGAATGACATCAAAATAAACAATAAACTCTGGCATGCCGTTAATGGAAAAGGGGATTAGGACTTTATAAAAAGAACTGAAATCACAAATCTCATCCCAAACGGCTTCAGAACAAAACGATTAATCACTCGGCTGATTACATTAGCAATGATTAAACACATCAAAGGAATAAAGACAATGAGGAGACAGTGCAGTACAAATTCTTGGCTTGATCTGAAGGACAGATCCAGGGTGCGTTTGGATCCTTTCTCTAGTTTTAAAAAGTTGTGTTAAAGGAACACTGTGGAATATTTTTTACAGAAAAACTTCAGCTTCAAAATCATTGTGATGCTCCACTGAGCTGAGAACAGAGCCTCCGTCACTGCTACTCTGGGATCAGCACTGCGGAAACTGCGCTATGTAATTAGTAGTCTTTCAGACGCAGCTCTAAAAATACCTGGGATCCCCCAAGAGGAGGTGAAAAGGACCAATATGAGTGTGTTGACGTGCTCTCTGAAGCGTTTCATCCCACTTTCCATCCTCGGTCTAACCTCAGCCACGCTGCAGCCTGAGAGCTGGAGTCACCGGCCTCGTGGACACAGTGACCCATCTGTTATCCCCAGCTTCTCCTAACACACACAGTCTTGTAAATCTGTTCTTGTGGGGAGTTTCCACAGTCTTTCGTATGTGTGCCAATGCTGCTGAGCTTCACATAAACAACCCCTGACACAACAGTTTAATCAAGTATAATCTGCTAAGTATGTAAAGTATTAACATTTTTTGAGGGATATCCTTTTAACTCCAATACATTTCACACCAAAATGTCCTAATGCTTTCTGGAAGATGTGGTCAAGCCAAAAATTCATTTTCCATAAGTTTTACAAAAACATAATAGATTTTAACTAATAAACCCTTCAAAGGACACCTACTAAGTGTGAAAAATACACACTCCAGCTTAAAGGCTAAGCACCACTTAATGGACCTCCATGAATATTCCACATTATTGTAGTTACTGACAGATATAAGTATGAATTAAAATGAAAATAGCAGCTTAATTTGCTTTAAAACTGACAATTTTATTAAATTGACGGAAAAACCCGAGCTCTCTACGGAAATTCTTGAACGCGACCGTGACGTCACTGGTGGACAACAGCTGAACAACGCCGCGGTAAAACACCGTTATGACTGACTGTTATGACAGTATCTAGCTAAATAACCAACATTATTCATGACAGTAGCCTAGCAATAAGCTAAACTCAAATGTAGAGGCACCGTTATTCTTGTGAATGTGATCGAAGTCGAACTCGAATTCATCCGACACTATAAACCTCCGTAATGCAGCTACGTAGCCGAGTATAATCTGAGACACCGAGTTTAGCGAGTCAAGCTAACGTTAACTAACACCAACTAAAACAGGCGAAGTGAGTGTCCTTACCCTGTTTACCTCCATGTTACAGAGGCTCTTGAACACCTTTCGTTGGTGTCCTTACATGCCCATATTGTTGGAAAAGCGCCAGTGAAATGAGCTACAGATAACGGAGTGAGCGGATGGTCCTTTCCAAAGTGCCCGTTTAAAGTGGACAAATTTTAGTCCATTTTCTGGATATTTTGGGATCTTTGGGCCATTTGTTCACAGATGTCCCACTGTACATTGAATGATTGCAGCCAAAAACAACACACCTTTTCCTCATTCTGCATTAAATTAAGTGCAGCTTCTAGAGTTGTTGTCCACCATCTACATCACAGGCAAGACGCCTATTAGAGTTTCCCAATGGTCTTTTAAACCTTATTCCTTCAATTAGTAAGAAATAACATGTTTTCTGACTCTCAATAAACACAAGTTAGGAACTCAACCACTGTATTTATTTGTTTGACACTTTCATAGAGCTGCTGCTGAGCCTTTAATATTACAGCAGGTAAAAGGATCTAATTCAGTCTGAGAACGACTTTCTGCTAAAATGGACGGGATGATCCCATTTCCTACGAACACAATCCTGGCTGTGAGTTGAGTAAAACATTCAGTTAGAGAGATTACATCTCAGAGACAACACCATGCCAGGGAAGCCACACTGAGGACCACACACAGCGAGAAAACTTTAAAGGCACAGGTTACTCCTAATGAGAACAAGCCACGTCCATTCTTTGCTCATGAACAGGTCGTTTTACAGCTACTCTCCACAGACTAAAGTATCAATGACTATGAGGTATTCAATTTCCCAGAGGTTGTTAAAAGAAAAGACAGTCCGTCATCTCTCTGGACTGCCCCCCTGACTGTTTTCCTGATTCTAACCCAATCATTTGTGTGAATGACTTGATTTGTGCTGTAACAGTGAAGACCGCACTGGAGTGAAACCTCTGACCACACGTTAGGCCGAGACAGGCAGCAGGGAGGGTCCCGAGTTCACTTGCTTCCTGTAAGTCACGAGGCCCATGTGACAACAGAAGCCACATGTCACACCAACACGCTGTCAGCAGTCTACCGCACGGGTTCATTCAGGCCTCCAAAGATACTGCTTCTGTGTGTGAAACAACTGATTTCCACTGCATCACATTTTACAGGACTTTTATTATGAAGAGAACAGAGTTCACTGTATACGTTTACATTCAGAGCTGCCCCAGAGAGCATGAAGATGTGGGCCACTTCTGGGTGAGATGCAGGACTGCTGTCCCACGCTTGTGATGACACACAGCTTGTGAACCACAATTGGTCCATACATTAAAAATGCTAATTTGACCACACGTCACAAATCAGACCTCGCAAAAACATGGCTGTGCCGAGCATGTCTACTGGATATGAGCCGACCTTGGCCCACAGACATGACACCTGTTGACACGTGGCCCTTATTTTGTGTTGATATGGCCCTTATTGCAAGTAGGGGCCGCCCACTCAAGCGCCATCAACCATGTCATGAAAATGGAGGATGTGGGCCTAAATATTTTAGCTACGTGGGTGAAAGCTAATCTAGCTAAAAAGCAAAAGGAAGATAATGTGGTTTCAGAAACTATACACCGCTTTTGTCAGTTATATTGACATTATCTAGTGTCAGAGACTACACAAAACAAGCCTATTACTTTACAGCTCGACACGGATGTGAGCTAATGTGATGATTTAGCCATGCTAGCATAATGCTAACCGGTGTCAATGAAAAAATATAATGGTGCCTGTTTACAAAAAGAACTGTTCATACATTAGTCCCTGTATTTTCAACATAAAATGTAGTGATATCTACAAAATAAGTACAAATCTAGGTTTTGAGAGGATAGCCACTCTTTTAACTTAGCCATGTGTTTACATCTCGTATTTATAGCTTTTGAATACAACGTCCGGCACCACGCAAACAAGACTATTAGCGATGTGTTTGATTTAAGCACACTACAATAGTGCAAACTGCTGTTAATAACAGGACTGAAGATCATGTGACCCCTGTTCTAAATGAAGCACACTATAGAACCCACAACAGGCCCAGTATTTTCAGACGTGTCATCCAATACATAAAAATACCATCACGTCACAGTGTTAAAAACCACAAAAGCACAACTACCGAGGTTTGAATCAAGTGTGTGATGAAGTATATTTACATTTATAGAATACTGCTATCTATAGGAACTGAGAGAATATGTAGAATTCATGATTCTATTCGTATTTTAGCAAAATGTACAACCAAAGGTCTGCAAACAAAGCTTTTACAGCACGTAACAACAGAAGGGGCCACTCTGGAGCAGCTGCATGAGCATTATTTCACCATGCCCAATGCCAAGTGCTGGACTGAGGGGTGTAAAGCCCACCAGCACTGGTCTGCAGAGCAGTAGTGGTGTTTGGGATCCAGATCTAATTATCAGTATCTAACCTTAGTAAAGTCATTGTGGCTGAATGCAATCTGACCTCCCCCCCCTCCCAGAAATGTTCCACCATTCCCAGCACAGTAGAAGCATTCATGGCAGCGACGAAGGGACAGGGAGTCTGTCTATAGGAATAATAACAGGACGTGTGCCTAAACGTTCCAGCGAAAGTAAAAGGACAGAACAGCTGTGCTGCATGCTCAGGGCAGTAAGAGTGAGGTGTGTATGGTTGTTGGTTGTTGAACTGGCAGCAGCAGCAGCTCCAGTCTAACATTAGCCCCAGAGGAAGCCTGGTCTTAGGGCGGGACTTGCTTTAGAAAATAAAACGATAATCACATTAAAGTATGACATTAAAAAGAGTGTTGAATCAGGAGAGTGAGTGCAGTCCAAAAAAATAAAAGCTGTGGAAAACAAACCAGAGACAGCTGTCAGGAACATGTTCCACAGCAAACACAAAGAACTGGGAACTGGAACAGCATTCTTCCAAAACGAACAATTCAGCCTTTTCTATCCACGGCTGTGTCCAGTTTAAAATGAGCCACAGAACTATTCTCCGAGTTCATCCAGAGACAGAGGCATTCAGGAGAAACACAAAACATCTCCAACCTATGATTTACACCACTTTTAAACGTTTAAATAAAACTGACTAAAGTTTAAAACTGATTAAAGTTCACATCGTGTGTTGTGTGAATGTAAAGTTACATTGGGAAACCACAAACATACTTGGATACGATGTAAGTTTTACGTAGAAATACTTTACGAACGATAACAACTCAATTCTGTTTTAAATATCTAACGTCTGACAGATCCGTGACTATCCATCTTCAGATGCAGTTAAAATTTAACCTTTACAGCTTCCACAAACAGGCTGAGACCTAGGAAGCTGCAGAGCATCAGCATCATAAATCAAAACGCTCTCTGCTGTGAAACAGATCTCTCTACTTTTATCAAAGTCTTTTAAAGCATTTAGAAAAGTGATTTCCCACAAAAGAGATCAGCTACGGCTCCTCCATCCCCCAGAGAAGCGGTGACCAGCGGCGCCTTAGAGCCGTGTTACTTTAATAAATTATGAAAATAGTCAGAGGATCTGATCAAACTAGTTTCTACCTGTTGTTGATATATTTCTCATAAGACACTGAAGATTTAAGCTTTCGATTAATCAACACCATAATCAAGTCTCTTCTGACACCTACTTTACGAGACAATGGCGATTAGGATGATGATGATTTGCTAAACAACCATTAACAGGATTAAGGTCCACCGCTGCACTGATCAAAGACCTGAACTCCTGAACGTCAGGAAGATTAAGAGTGACATGTCACATGTTGTGTGTCTGAGGTGTTTTACCTGCGAGCAGAAACGCTGGCAGCAGAAAGCAGTAGAGCAATCCACATCCCAGCAGGAGCTCCATTAGAGAGAGAGGGGACTCTCAGCAGTGTTATACTGCCATTTGCTTCCTCACAGGGCGAAGAAATAATCCCCAAACACAAAGATTAATCATCACGCTCTGGAAAAGCACCAAGGGCAGCACGGCAGGTGAAAAGAACCAGAAAAACACATTCCGAAAAGTACTTCAACTTATTCTAGTCTACATCCTTGTTTTCCAAGAAAAAGAAAACAACTTGGGCATTGACCATCTGTTGATCAGCGCTCTACAGGGGTTTATCTCTTATTTCTGGAGCTATAAGTTCAAAACGGTGTGGTCTCACACTTCTGTCCGAGGTTTGGTCGTTCTCTGTGAAGCAGTCGAAGCGGTAGACGCTGTGTGGAAAAAGTGATTCACCAGACGTACAGTCACTCAACTCAACTTTCTTCAGCTCCACACTCAGAGGGAATAGAGAATGAAAAAAAGAGAAACATTTTGACACTCCCCCTGACTGGGGCTGAGAGAAAGTCTGTGAAACATTTCAGCACCAGCAGCGTGTTCGGCTTAAAACAACAAACTCAAAGGAGGAGGTAGAGCGGTGTGTCCAGTGTGTCCAGTCTGCCCTCACAGGCTCAGGGTTGACCACCTTCACACTCCTTAACCTGGAGGAGGAAGTGAAAGTAGACACCTTCAGTAACTGCAGCAGGGTCCAAATGACAGGTTTCAATGATGTTTTTTATATGGGGAATACAAGTACAAACCTCTACAGGGAAATGTAAAATATAAACAAGGTATGTGCATAAGTTATGGCATGAGTACCACTAAATAAACACGTTTAAATGCCCTAGAGAGTATGTAATCACTTATAAACATCAACATAACATGTGTGTGTAAACATGAAACACCACTACCTTCGATTGTTCACAGCTCCACTCAGAACCAGGGCAGTGTGAGGGTAAACTAAGTCCGACCAAGTTTAGTTCTCCACTCCTGTCCCAGGCTGATCACACGCCACGTGTGACCTACACAACACACGCCGTCACGCCGGTTACTTATTAGTTTCATAAAAAGTTCATAGGGCAACTTGACAGTGTGTGAACTGTGTTAAACGGTTACTTACTGTTTTAAAAAGCAACGCTGAAGAGTCGTGTTCCAGTGCCTCTCCTACAAAACATTCCTCCGGTTTCTCTCCTGTGTGTGTCTCCACTGCCTTCACTCTTATCTGAAACACTGGGTTTTGGCGCCCTCTGGAGGAGACCCGCTTAATGACGTGCTAACTTGATGTGATAGCAGACTGTAAATGCAAATGGTTAAAAGCAAATAAAAAGTAGTTTTAGAGAATATATATATATATGTAAATTAGCAACCCTCACGTATCAGTTTCAACTACATTCTTATACATTGTAAATAAATATATGTATTGATTTATGTCGTTTTTAAGTTTTGAAGAATGTTCTGGCGAATTTTTTTTTTTCTACAATATCTATTTTTTTTTCCTAAAAATAATTAAATGTGTTTTTGGAATTTTTATAGTGTTTAAAGGAATGTATTGTAAAAACAATTAAATAAAATTATATTAAATTATTTATTCATTTATTTGCCCTAGTTACGTTTGTGTTAAAAAAAATAAAACCCATATAAAACATGTTTTTAGTTTATGTTTTAATATGAAAAATTGTAGAAAAAACATATTTATATCTCATGTATATTTATATTGTTTAGAAAATTACAAACAGTATAAGATTTACAAAAGAAACGTAACAAAAAAAAAACCCTGTCCAATCACGAACGAGTGACCGTTGCTCAGCGGCGTTGACCAATGAGAGTACGGAGTGGCTGCGCGGCTTTGAAATGGGTCCCGCCTACAGGGGGTCACATGGTACAATTTCGCGGGAAGGGCTGAGGGAGAGCACAGTAAACAGCAGTAGCTCGGGTGTTCAGTCGGTTCTAATTCGCTTGTTTACTCACCTTTCCGCGGATATGGCTCAGGCTCGCGTTACGGATTATTTTTCTCACAGTAAAAGAGCTTCCGGAGCGCGTAAGGGGCGTAAAGGTATAGCAGCCGAGGGACCAGGACCGGGGGAGAAGAACGCGGGCACGAGGAGAAGGGGAGCCCGGGTAGCCGAATGTCAGATTCCCGCTGGAGTTCCGCAACTGCAAAAAGATAGTGTGCAGGAGGAGTTTTTGAGGGTGATCGCCGAGGCTGTGGGCTCAGAGGCCGCTTCTGATCGCCCTGAGCCTCGCAGCGAGAGCGCCGAGGACGTCGGGGAACAGGTACGAGTAAAGTACATCTGTGAATATCCACAGCTGATGTAACTTTGCAACAGGGCGATGGTCTGTCTTAGTCAGGTTTAAATATCCCTCCCAAAGCCCCCCTTTAACTGTATTTGGTTCCTTTGTTTACCAGCTGCTCGCGTGTGTGTGTGTGTGTGTGTGTGAGAGACCATTTTTGTTTGTCGGCCTATTTTCCTCTGTTGTGGATCCTCTGCTTTAATATCTCTACAGTTGTAGAGTCTCCATATTTTAACGTATTGAAAATACAATACTGCTTTTAAACCAATGCAATAACAACAAGGGATTCGCCACTAAACAAAGCCAGAAGTGTTTCTGTGTTCAAGTCCTCCAGTTCCCCTGGGTCCTAAGTTCCCCAGTTAAGTATGTTTTAAACACTACACATGCGGCAGTGCTGGGACACAGAAAACCCCACCTGACCAGTTCTCCCAATAGTACACGTCTTATTAAACCAATACAGAGCTGAGGAACATCTTTGTCAGGTCCCCGATGCTTGTGCTGTAAAGAGCTGGGAGCAGAGGACCCTGGGAGACACAGGCAGAGCCTAAAAACCTAGGACACTCTTTTGCCACGTTCCCATTATACGCTTTAAATCTGTGAAACTTAGGACAAAGCCCCAGCAAAGTCTTGTTTAAACAACCACAGTCAGCTGCCAGTCTATTGTCTGCACCTTGATTGACTTCATATTTTAATGATCTGTTGAAAATGTATTGAAAGTTATACACTTGATATATTTGTTTAGTTTGTATTTGAACAACAAATGGTTTGCTTGGTTCCGGGTGGGTGTTAGGTTGTTGCTAAACAGTTGTTGATATTGTTTTCCAGGTGACCCCTCGCACCCCAAAGAGGAGGTCCACGGAGTCCGAGTTTGACCTGAGTGGAGCGGTGTTCCCCTCAGCCGCGGAGCAGCACAGCACGGCCAAAAAACGCTTCAGAGCCTCGGTCAAGGAGCAGAGCACCTACGTCACAACAGCGAACCAACCTCGGACAAGAACGGCCAGGAAGAAACTCCAGCTCACCACAGTCGAACAGGTTAACGCTCACTTTAAATTACAGACCGCCGTCATGTGAAAATTTGATGCCACTCGTCAAATTCACTTGGACATGCATCTGGTTTATTCACCTATTTTAGACATTGGGAGTTGATTTAATTTCAGACTTCACTGCCAGTCATGATGCCTGTGGTGTAGAAATACCCAATGCACTGCTTAACCATGATGACCGCTCATGGCTCTTGCAGTTAGAAAATGGTGTGAGAGTTTCCTTTGGGGCTATATTTCTGAAATTTCTTGTAGCATGCGTCTTATCTTGAATCTCAGGGTGAAGTCAAGGTCTTAGTTAACTTTCCAAGTACTTTAATTTGTTTAAGAAAAAAAAAAGTCAGGACTGTCTGCTGTAGATTGAGTACTTCTGAATCTGGAGTTTGTGTGGCATCAGTACAGTTCCGTTTATAGCTCAGCAACTTGTCTTTTAAGTATCTACTCAAACAAAATGTGGGCTAATTCCACTTCAGATTTAAGCCTCTTGGATTATGTTATGAGTTTTTGTTCTTTGAGTTCATCCTGAGGAAAAGAAACACTAGAAGTGCCATAGAGTCATTGTTTCAAAAGCTGAAAATTCATTGCTTTGACACCAAGCCAAATCTAGCGACATCCTCCAAACACAAAAGCAAATCAAGGCACTCCAGAACAAAAGAAGAGCAGCCTGACTGCCGGCTAGGTGTTAATGTGGGTGTGTAAATGATGTAAACCATCAGGGGGTTCACAGATTGATGATGTGATGTTTGCACACAGGACCCAGACGCTGCCTCTGCCAAAACTGACCCTCCAGCTCCTTCACAATCAGTGGTTAAAGAGTCCAAGCCTGTGGTCAATCCTAGCAAAAATAGCTCCCCTTTAAAACAGGCCGGTGGCCACAGCAGCCCCAAACAAGCCACCAGGAGCAAGGTAGGCTGATACTTGAAGGAACTGCTAAGTTTTACAAACTAATCTCCATCTGCTGCATCTGTGGGGTTGGGGGTTTTAACACAGGCGACATGTTTGATGTTTCTCTTTGTGCTTAAACAAAGAACTGGGGAATTGGACTTCGTAACACCACATAACAGCAGCCAATGGGCAGTGACTGACAACGCTTCTACCCAAAGTATGTTCCCCAGGCCTTATTCCCAGATTTCAGTGCCCATTGGCTTCACTGTTTTAGTCTATGTCTTTTCTCATAGAGAGAATGGTGGCAAAATGGATGCAGCAGGTTCAGGATTATCTTTTAAGCCTATTTCTCCACGCTAGAATAAGCTTGGGGCGTTTTGTCGACCTCACACTTGTCCTTACCCCGGTGTCTTTTTGTATTCTTTCAGAAAACCTTCTCCAGGGAGGACGTGGCAGCACTGAAATCTCGCCTGCAGAAGCTGAAGGGTCTGTCGGAGAGTGTGACCTCACCCTCTCCGGCTCCTGTGTCTGACCTCGCAGAGCTTAAAGCTCGACTCGACAGCGCCAGAGAACTCTCAGCCAAAGTCCAGCAGAGAAAAGCTGAGAGAGTCGCGGAGGAGGAGAAAAAGAGCAAGGAGGAGGAACGGAGCGAAGAAAGTACACAGAGCCAGAACAGAGCTGAGGAAGGGTAAGAGAGGTTCACGTAATGTACTGGATATTTGTGGAACTGCTGGAACCTAAACGCAATTAGGGTTGAGATTATGGTCTAAAAGTGGTGGATGCTGGATGTTTAGCTTGCTTCGGTTCATTTGAATTCATTGTAACTGAGTGGCATCATTGCTCTGATTCCAGAGAGAAGCTTCCTGCTTACCAGCGCTACCACACTCTAGCTCAGGACGTCCCTCCCGGCCTCACGCTGCCCTTCAAGTACAAGGTATTGGCCGAGATGTTCCGCAGCATGGACACCATCGTGGGCATGCTCTTCAACCGCTCAGAGACGGTGACCTTCGCCAAAGTCAAACAAGGCGTCCAGGACATGATGCACAAGTAAGAACAGTAATCTGTGTGTTTTAGAATGTGTTTTTTAAATGTGTGCAAATGGAAAAGCAAATTTAGATTCACTTACTAATTTGAGCCAGAGTTGTTGCGCTGACATTTATGTTCCAGATGCACCACTAACACCGTACACACCGCTGTTAAGAGCACAGTTTTCTTGAAACAGCGTAAAACAAACATCTCTTTAACCAGAGCCTTGGAAAGCTGTGCTTCCACTGAGGGGGGAAAAATAACAATTACACAATTTCCCTTCTAACTTCCAGGCGTTTTGAGGAGACTCATGTAGGACAGATTAAGGCCGTTTACCCCTCTGCCTACACCTTCCGCCAGGAGAAAAACATCCCGAACTTTAGTGCCACAGCAAAGAAATCTGCCTACCAGCTCACCGTGGAGCCAGTCGTCGCAGACGGTAACTGACCTCAGAGAAATGTGATTAACTGGGTTTAAAAAAAACAAAAACAAAGCAGGCCTGAGTTCTTTTACTCATCACGACTTTTCTGTTTTTCCTTAGAAACAAACGGAGCTCGACCCGTCCTGTCTGCCACTCGTCTGCTGGAGCGAAGACGCATTTTCCACCAAAGTCTAGTGGAAATTGTAAAGGGACACCATAAGGTAGGCGCTGTTTTTACAGAAGAGTGATGTTTGTGATTTAAATATAACAGTGCCACTTCATATTATTGTATAACGCTATGGTATTACGGCATATTGTTGTTGTCGCTCTTTAGTTTCTGCATCATTTGAAGGCAGCAGCTGCCCCCCTCATGTGAAAAGGTCATGATGAATGGACCAATAGAAATGCTCTAAAATTACTTGGAATAAAGTCTTCTTACATTCACTTCCATTGAAAGTTTAAAAGGTTTTTTAACATTTATCTGTAAAGTTAAATTTTGGGAGATGTATGTTTTTAATTGGGGGCGGCACGGTGGTGCAGCAGGTAGGTGTCGCAGTCATACAGCTCCAGGGACCTGGAGGTTGTGGGTTCGATTCCCGCTCCGGGTGACTGTCTGTGAGGAGTGTGGTGTGTTCTCTCTGTGTCTGCGTGGGTTTCCTCCGGGTGACTGTCTGTGAGGAGTGTGGTGTGTTCTCTCTGTGTCTGCGTGGGTTTCCTCCGGGTGACTGTGTGTGTGGTGTGTTCTCCCTGTGTCTGCGTGGGTTTCCTCCGGGTGACTGTCTGTGAGGAGTGTGGTGTGTTCTCTCTGTGTCTGCGTGGGTTTCCTCCGGGTGCTCTGGTTTCCTCCCAAATCTCTACTCAGGCTTAAGGCAGGACTGTGGAGATTTTTAGTTTTTTCCTTCAATTACAATAACACAAGGAAGAGAACTGCCTTTTACAAACCTGAACATCTCTGACATCTGAACATATGACATCTTTGCCCTGACCTGCAGGTTTTCCTAGCCTCTCTGACCCCCACTGTGGTCATCCCAGGTGATAAGCTTACCCGCTGGCACCCCAGATTCAGAGTGGACGAAGTTCCCAACATCCAGGCCAGCGACTTACCTCAGCCTCCGCAAACAGAGAAACTTACCACGGCTCAAGAAGTTCTGGACAAAGCTCGCGCACTCATGACCCCTAAGGTAAACTTAAATTACCACCAGAGACTTTAGGAAATGGCTACAGATAGCTACATGTGAGAAGCATAAATTGGGATTTACTCATGTTTTAAACTCAATGTCTTGCAGATGGAGAAGGCTTTGGCGAATATGGCTTTGAAAACAGCAGAGGCAGCATGTGCAAAAGAGCCGGAACCCCCAACCAAACCTGACCTGACCGCTACACCCACTCCTACACAAACCCCCAGCGCCCTCAAAGGAGTGTCACAGTCGCTGCTGGAGAGGGTATGTGTTTTAACCAGTTCTGAGGTTTAAGCACTGTTGGGTCAGACCGTCCTCAGGACACAGCTCACTGAGGAATGCAGTGTTGCATCAGCCTCGACCTTGATATGACTTAATAATGTAAAGCCATTTATGTGTTGTATAAAGCTACAGTTTTTAAAATGTTATCGCTGCTCTTCTCTCCACAGATTCGTGCTAAAGAGGCTCAGAAGTTGCAGGCGGCGATGACGAGGAACCCCGAGCAGGAAGAGCGCCTGGTGATGATGGGACGGCTGCCGGAGTTGTCCCGCATCCTCAGGAACGTGTTTGTGGCTGAAAAGAAGCCGGCATTGATCATGGAGATCGCCTGCAATCGCATGATCGCCAGTTATCGCTCCGCTCTCAGCTCAGGTGAGTTATTCCCAGAAACAATCCATATACACTGTATATGCCTGTGTCTGCGTGGGTTTCCTCCGGGTGACTGTCTGTGAGGAGTGTGGTGTGTTCTCCCTGTGTCTGCGTGGGTTTCCTCCGGGTGACTGTCTGTGAGGAGTGTGGTGTGTTCTCCCTGTGTCTGCGTGGGTTTCCTCCCACAGTCCAAATACACATGTTGCTAGTGGATTGGCGACTCAAAAGTGTCCGTAGTTGTGTGTGTGTCTGTGTTGCCCTGTTAATGACTGCCGCCCCCTCCAGGGTGTATTCCCGTCTTGCATAAATATATAAATTAATATATATATTAATATATTAACTTTCATCTGCAGATGTTTGAATTTATTCTACTGTATTATTCATGAACTAACAGTCGTCATCCCGGTTTTTAGGAGAAATGGAGAAACATCTGCGTTTGCTGGTGGAGCTGGTGCCCGATTGGCTCACGATTCACCCAATCAGAAAAGACTTCTACCTGAAGCTGAACAAGAGCGCCAACATGAACCTGGTCCTGGAGAAGCTGAGTCAGAAGATTAAAGAGGAGGAACGACACTGAGGGAGGCCTATGGACAGTAGCAGTATTTGTGCTGAAATTGTGCAATAGTTTTGGAGAATAACTCCAGTTTTTTTTTATCCTGGGACTGGCCACAGTGTGGCGTCACTCTCTCTGCAAACACTGGCCTTCTGGCTTTAAGAGGGAGATGTTTTAAGACCAAATGTGAAAGCTTGAATTTACTTTTTCTTTACGTTTTTAACGAATGAAGCAGATTTTTTCCACTTTGAACATAATGCATTATTTTGTGGTTGTAACTTTAAAGTGGGTTTGATATTTTTCTTTTTAAAAAGGATTTTTTGAAGTGATGTGTGTTATTACTGTTCTGAGCCTTGAAGACCTCCGAAATGACAGCTGCAGGTCATTGGAAGGGTCTCGGTGCCTACATTCGTAATAAACACGCTATTTGTTCATTTTCCAGAAGATGCTTAATGAATATTTTACAGCTGCTTTTTGGGTGGGACCACTTTAGACAGTTGGAAAAACCCAAGCGTGTATCATCAACAAACTAAAGGCACATTTAATGTTTTCACACATTATTACTACATCGTTTTGTCTGCTCCAGGCCTTAACTACACCATTACGTATTAGAGAAGCAAAATAATGAGAAATCGATTGGCAGGGATCTTTAAACAGGTAGTTGCTGATGTGTTTGATGATTCAAACTTATACTTGACCCGCAACTAATAAATTTTACACTGTATCCAGGTAGATTTGGTGTGTTTCTATTTTATTTAAATGTGTGTTTTAGAATCAACAGGCTTTCACTTGGTATCTACTACAGCGACTGTAATTTAAGGCACAATACCTCAATACCACAATATTTATTCCCATAAAACAGCTGTTATATTTTCAACATAATTACATTCATTAGAAATAACTCACTTTCATGAAATGCCTTTTTTTTGAGGTCACCAAACAACCACAGACATGGGTGGTCTTATGTTTAGTGTGTTACAAATGCTGGTTAGTGGATCAGACACAGCAGTGCTGCTGGAGTGAGAACAGTCCACCAAACAACATAGGCAACAGTGTCCACTGATGAAGGACTAGAGGACAACCAACACACTTTACATCTATAAAGGTAGCTAGTAGCACTACTGTCTGACCCACTCGTACCAGCACTACACACCAGAATCATGTCAGTATCACTGCAATGATCCACTATCCAAATAGAACAGGGTGAAAGGGGGCTAATGACAGATGTACAGAGTACAAGCTATAATTACAGAACTACAACGTGAACCTGAATGTTCGTGTAGTGGAGCTGAGAGAATAGTCAATGAATGTTGAAAAAAGGAGGTAATTTTAATGTTATGGCTGATTGGTGTACATCTTTTATCATGCTTTTCCCCAATAAAGGGACAGGTAAACTAGGTATACAGGCATAAAGTGTTCGATCCCAAATCTGGGACATTGAGCAAAACATAAAACAACATTCCAGCAGAACAACAAAACAGTCTAGGTGCTAAAGTGACCTGCCTGCAGTCCAGACCGGTCACCCACTGAAAACATCTGCACATAATGAAATGAAAACAACCGTAAACCATTGAGCAGCTGAAATCCAATATTCGCAAAGTCAGGAAAAACACCACAGTTTCAGAACTACAGCAATTAGTCTCCTCAGTTCCCAAACGCTAACAGGGAGTTGGTAAAAGTGATATAAACACCATTGTCCCACTGTGTTGCTGGCGTTACATTCACAATGGATATATTTTTCCAATACATTTTTTACTATTTGAGCTTAAATACTGGATTTCTATAACTTTAACTTGCTCCTGATGACATTCTCTTATCAACTTCTTGCACAGCAACACAACATTTTGGAGATGAGGTTATAAGATATGGACATACTTCTGCCCAATAAGACATGCTGACATATTGGAAATACAAAGTTCTTCTTCAAGCATTTTCAGAACGGAATTAGCTCATTGATAACTACCTAAAATTAACCCATCATTCTTTGCTGTAAACACAGTGTTATGATGTAAAACAGGATGGACCGATGCTGGCGTGAACGTCTGCTCAGGATTGGACCAGAGAGAACACAGAGTATGGCTTCAGTCTTTCTGCTCCGTTGAGTTCCTTTATTTCGACCACCACCAAACAGCCCAAAACTTCCGCCTGCTGTTTCTTCATCAGCTCACACGCTGCCCACAGCGTTCCTGGTAAACAACAAGGTAAAGGACATGGAATTAAAACAGGAGCGTGCATTACCCAGCCGTTTGGTTTGTGTGTTTTTAACTTTTGTCCCGAACACGTGTAAAAACAGACGTGAAAAAGTCACTTAAAGTCATAAATTCACAAACAAGTACTTTGTATGGAACAATTGTTTTTGAGAGAAAACTCTAATGAGGTTAAACTTTAAATTCTGGTCTGTTTCTGAGACTAAAATATTGAGATAATTGCTGCATCATTATTTAGTTAATTGAGTTCTTAATAAGTATGTTCATTCATTCATTCATTCGTTCATTATCTGTAACTCTTATCCAGTTCAGGGTCGCGGTGGGTCCAGAGCCTCACACACTAACACACACATTCACTCACACACTCACACTTACGGACACTTTTGAGTTGCCAATCCACCTGTGTGTTTTTTTTGGACTGTGGGAGGAAACCGGAGCACCCGGAGGAAACCCACGCAGACACAGGGAGAACACACCACACTCCTCACAGACAGTCACCCGGAGGAAACCCACGCAGACACAGGGAGAACACACCACACTCCTCACAGACAGTCACCCGGAGGAAACCCACGCAGACACAGAGAGAACACACCACACTCCTCACAGACAGTCACCCGGAGGAAACCCACGCAGACACAGAGAGAACGCACCACACTCCTCACAGACAGTCACCCGGAGGAAACCCACGCAGACACAGGGAGAACACACCACACTCCTCACAGACAGTCACCCGGAGAAAACCCACGCAGACACAGGGAGAACACACCACACTCCTCACAGACAGTCACCCGGAGGAAACCCACGCAGACACAGGGAGAACACACCACACTCCTCACAGACAGTCACCCAGAGCGGGAATCGAACCCACAACCTCCAGGCCCTTGGAGCTTATTTTTAACCAGTTAACCATATTATTTTTTAAAACCAGTTACTTATAGCATGGAGGTGAAATGGTTTAATTTGAATGAAGGTCAATGTGTTTGATGACTTCATCTGAGACCCAGTATCTGTTATAAACTGAGACTTAAGTATCATTAGTGATATATTGGCTCTACCATGGTATGTTCATGCATTGAACAATTTACATTTCTAA
The DNA here is from genome assembly GCF_029633855.1 of Hoplias malabaricus. Taxonomy (NCBI): domain Eukaryota; kingdom Metazoa; phylum Chordata; class Actinopteri; order Characiformes; family Erythrinidae; genus Hoplias; species Hoplias malabaricus. The sequence continues at coordinate 53,060,770 of NC_089819.1, forward strand.
CAGAAAAGAATATATTTTACATCTACATACATTTAAATGGAAAGTTTACATGATTCATTGGAATGGCATAGTCTTAAAATGTTCAAATTACTGCAACCTGCCAAAAGGCAAGCCATTTGCATATATGGAAACCCCCAGCTGATAAATGATCTGTTACTAAGCCTAAAAGTGCACCTGTATGTTGGGTGGTTCTAGTTAAATGGCCAGTGAGGTACATGTTTCTAATAAATACACTTAGCTTTGTTGTAATGTGGTGAAAAACTGAAGTATGTTATAAAGGAGACATTCACCCCCAGTGGCCAGAAGGTCATCAATGAGGACAATCTTCTGTCCTGGGCCAACAGCGTCCTCCTGAATCTCTGCTTCAGCCTGAGACACACAGACACAATGAAAGATGAACTTCATAATGGTATTCCTTATGGAAAACTGGAAAGCTAAAATACACGACACATAAATGTACACTTTATTTATTTGTATTTTCAAAACAAATACGTTTTTTCTTGCTAGGTATAGTTTCATATGAACTATTCTCAGACACACACTTATTTAAAAGCAACCCATGATGTTACAGTCGACTCAGGAAAAGCATAAACTAGAATGATTCCACACAAATCAGTAGCAGCAGGCATTACCTTCCCGTACTCCAGACTGTACGCTACGGACACAGTGGGTCCAGGGAGCTTCCCCTTCTTTCGGACCAGAACAAAACCTACTCCCAACCTCTGAGCCAAAAGAGGCCCAAAAAGAAACCCCCTGGCATCCAAACCTGGAGCACAACAACAATAACAATATTATTCATAAGTCAATAGATACATTTATTAATAATATTAAAACATATCTGTTTATTATTAGTATTAAATTATGTAGACTCCACAAGATGAAAGTAAAAAAGTATCTACTCTCTTCTGATTTGAGGATTACATGGACTTCTTCATTATTCCAATAAAGTTATTCCTGAAATAGTATACAATAATACAAATGTTATGGAGTAGGTTTTAAAAAACAAGTACAAACGGTCACTGATGGAACACATCACTTTTATGAAACACCAAATACATGTGTAGCTCTGCTGCCCTCTTGTGGAGAATATTAATCCTGCTAAACGTGGGTGAGTGCTTTTTCACTGCATGGTACCCACTTGACTCAGCTCGGCTCGGCTGTACACTTTTTTTGGGTCCTGGTCCCTGGTAGCTTTTCCCTTTGCACAGCTACAATCATGACCCCCCCCCCGCCACAAACCAGTGTCTCTAAAAGGAACAGCGGGTTTGGGAAATCACAACAACATCAGTTTTAACATGAAAGAAAAATCGGTTAGGACTTGGAGGTTTAGCTCCTAGGGCTCCCCCTAGTTTAATTCAGTTGTACAGCACTGTACTGAAATCAAAAGGTGAGAGGGGGTGATATCCTACCCTCCTCCAAAAGTTACATAGTGCAGATTCTGCAGAGCTGTGCCCAGAATAGCAACGACAGAGGCTCTATTCTCTCTAGGTCACAGGTCAATGAAGCATCACAGTGATTCTAAAGCTGTACTTTCAAGAAAAAAATATTACGTAGTGTTCCTTTAAGTGCTGCTAACTGATGTATTCATGTGTTGTCGTTGTTATTTGGGACTGAACACTTCCTTGTTGCAGCGTTATTCAGCTTTTAGGAGTCGGATAAAAACAAATATGATCCTGCTGTTGCTTGGAGATTTTACAAATTTTATTTTACATAATTTACATATTAGAAAAGTAGATAGAAGAGTTGAGTAGATTCCATGCAATGGGAAAAAAAGCCAATACAAACAAGTTCCAAGAAGTGCTTCACACCTTAATGGACTCAAACAAACTCATATCGGCAGAAAAGTCAATAAATAAAGGCAAAGTCTGGGGTGGAGCCGGAGGTCAGTCTTACCCACTACAAGCTCCACCTGAGGGTAATTTTGCCGGACGTGTTCCTCAAACAGGTCAATAACCGCAGTCAGAGCTTTGGGTTCCTTCAGAATGGGGCAGACATCCCTGCAGGACCAAAAATAAAACAGCAGTGCAGTTCTCATATCATCATTAAATGGAATTCTAAGGTTTCTCCAAACAGCAGTGTGCACTCACGATGTTAAATCACTGAGAGTGTTGACATGAAATGCGTCATTTTAGAGAAAAACAAACATACCACATCCTGTAAGTGCTGAGGATAGGAACCAGACGTCTGAAAACTGTTGGCTCTAAAAGCTAACAGAACGTTAAAGACTCCCTCAAGTGTAAATCAACTGTTTAACCTTGTGAACACGGCAGAGTGGTTTTGATTTAGAATAATAATCATTAGTGAAATACTGGTTAACTGTCCGTCGTTACACACGTGTTGCAATATACACTGGTTCACAATCATTTACAAAACAATGCTTGGTCAATCACCACCTACTCTTACAAAATCTGTTACGTACAACACCAGGTCCTCTACTACCATCCTGCTGAAAATCCCCAGAACAAACACCACTTTCAGCTCCTCTGCTGCTGCTAAAGACTGGAATATGCTTCAGAAGACTTTAAAATTGGAGTTTTTTTATTCCCATTTTAAAATTTAAGAACTGCATTAGAAATATTTTTATTGATACATGTTTTTTTTTCCCTGTTGTTATTTATTGAAGTACTTCATTTCCCTCAAGCAGCTTCTGCTAATTTCCAGGCTGTTATTGTAAATAATATGTTCTTAATGACTTGCCTGGTTAAAGTTTACATTTTTTTTAACTGTACAAACCCATTTCAAAAACGCAGATTCAAACTGCCAGGATTTCTTATGTCACAAATCGAAGGAACCAATTGCAACAACTTGTGGGGGTGGGGCTTCTGAACCCAATGGCGAGTGGCAGAGGGTGGGTGAAAAGATATAAAAACGTGTATTATTCAAGCTAATCCACTTCTAAGACTTTAGAGGGCCCCCCACCACCTTGGAATGGACTCTTTTGATGAAATGACAATTTTGATGAAAACTGTTGAGTTTTTAAGAGTTTAATCGAAGACTAGAGTGTGAATTATATATGTTTTAAAGTGTGGATATCTGATGTATTATTTTGTATAATTTCGAGGAGGTTTTAAGGAATTTGAAGCATATTTTAAACACAATTCATGGCGGGGAGGTTCATACTGGGGGTTGTGAGACAAAACAGGCCCCAAAATCATTTTCCACCATTTCCACACCGTCGACATTACACACAAATAAAAAACGGACGTGAAAAGTCGTGGATGATAAGAAAATGCTACTGTAGTCCACATGAGACACAGGGGGTCTTCCTGTATTGGATGAATCTGAGAACAGTTACTTAGCTGCAAACCTCTACTTAATTCTCACACGTTTCTTTAAGCGCCGTTGACAGAAATGTGAAAAATCCGCACTTACCTGAATAATATTCCTTTGGATGGAAAATCGTGGAATTGCCTTATGTTTTGGACAACGAGGTCCAGCTTCTCTGAACTTGAGCTGCCAGCCATGAGAACAGTGTGGACACTGAACCGAGCCCTGTCCCAAACCGCCACTTACTCCCTTCACAGTGCACTATGTGAGTTACGGTCGTTACTACTTTTCTATTATATGTGTTTGTCCGGCTCTGAACAGAACGAGGCGGTTATAGATTTAAAATGCAGTTAATCCCAACCGTCGCAGTCTTGGGCACAATATAACCCGATTGGGTGCAAAAACCCAATTAAAACCCCACGTAGTGCACTAAACAGGGACTATGGACGCAATTTGAGATTCATCCTAGTAAACCAGAATTTCAAAATAAAAGTCCATCCATTACATTTATTGATTAAAACGCCCCTCCAGTGAAAAAAAAATCCCTGTGCTTGTGTTTATTTGTTATGTGCGAAATAACAGTCAACATCAAGCTGAATTACTCAAAAAACAGACAAGCGTTTTATTATTTTATTGTCAAGTGAGAAAAATAAACGGAAATAAAAAGCAACAATGGGCTGCAATTACTCAATTTTTCAATTTAAAAATTAAAAAAGGTACATGATTAAAACATGATTAAATACATCAACACCCTGAGTGCAGTCAGTGCAGTTTTTTTATCATTCACAAATGTACAACAGATCAGATCCAGTCTGAGTGGAGATCAGATGATCAGAGTCAGAGTTTGATGATCAGAATTCTGTGTATTAAAAGTCCTCAGTGAGGCCAGTCACACTTCCACGGCTGAGAAGGTGGAGGTTTGATACATTTTCCCAGTAGTTCACACCCTGGAGGAGACCAATTCTGCCACAAAATAAATAAATAAATAAATGGACATTTACAGAAATATAATAAAAATAGCAAAAATAGTAAAAATAACAAAGCAGTTACTGGCTATGTAGCACTGGATATGGGAGTGTTCTCCCGCCAATTTATTCCCTCTACACGACACAAACATCAGTGTTTTTTCGGCTTTTCCTGCCATTGTAACCTGATTATGGTCTAAATAATTTATTATAACTTCATTATTGATGTGGTAACTTCATTTTATTGTTGACGATCTTTGTCATTGTCGTGTCACACAAAAGAAATCGACTGGATTATTTTGGTTTACAGATTCACATTTATAATAATGCTATGCTAATCCTGAGCTGTGGCGTAGGATCTGCACATTAGAAGCAATTTAAACAATTATCTGTGACACAATGGGCTTATGTTTCATTTTAAATGATATTTTATAGCAATGTAAAGTTGTGTGGTTGTGTCTGATAAAGTGAGACAGACTTCATGTGAGTCATGGAGGTCAATTCTGGGTTATAACAGTGTAGGAGCATGCACTGTTCTGGAAAAGTCAACTGTTACACGTCATTTTACATCTCGGCAGAGACTAAAGTCGATGTTTTTGCTGACTCAGAGTGATAGCGTGTACAGGACTGATAAAGGGTGGTCTAACAGTTACTTGTCCTCAAGAGCGCCCCCTATTGCCAAAGATTTATAACGAATTTAGCGGCTAGCGGCTAACATTTACATTTTTGGGGTATGTTTATAAAATATTGCTAACTCAAACAATTAAAATCAATAAAAAAAATTTAAATTTTTTAAACATTTTTAAAAATAGTATAATTTTATTCCTTTGAGTGATGTTTTAGAGCTTCACACCATACATTTGTTAAAGAAGCTGTAACAGAGAATTACACACTGGGCTTTATTACAAATGTCTATAATGTGGTTGTGATAAATAATCTGTGAAAGCCCACCATGTTACACCAATAAGAGTCAAGACCTTGGACAAGACTCCTAATGCTACAACACGATACACTTATGACTACATTCACACAGTAACAAACAAACCAGAATAAGACCCAACAACATTCACACCCTGCTCCCTAAATTAATGCACTATCCAGGGAATAGAGATTGGGACACAGCTGATGATTCATAAATGTAAATAATAAATGAATAAATGGATGATGTAATGTTAAAATAGTCAATAAACCATGTCTTAAAATCTGTACACAGGCAGTTTTTATAAACGCATTAAACCACCTTCTCTACCGGCTGGGTAGTTGGTTCAGAACCACATTCACATCGGCCTCTTGGTGGCGCTGTGGCCCCACTGTTCCATGTGAAACTCCACTGCACCTAATGCACTACACACTGCCCAAACCACAACAAAGAGATCACCTTCCTCCTCTGAATAACAACTACTGCATCCTCTCCATTCCAAGTCAAATATGTAGGATTTAGATAAAAGAAATAAGAAGCGTAAGGGGGTGAAAAGTGTACAGTACAAAGAGCTGTGAAGAATTCATTTCTGATTATCCAGCAGCCCTGCGCTCGCCGTGTGACAGAGCAAATAAAGGCTGGGAAAGACATGGGGCTGAGGACAGTGTGGGTAAACAGAATAATATCGCTCTACGTGTGTGTCGTCTGCACCTCTGCGTTCCTAATTAAGTGGCTGAAACTGAACAACTGTATAAGGGTTAATCTCTAAAATATTGTTGGTCATATTTTCATTTATTTGAAAAGAGAAGCAGCCTCTGTTCTTTGAGGTTAGTGTGGGGCCAATTCATTATTTACACAGCTGTTGGTGGGTTTTAAATTGAATAAACATTGATAAACACAAATGTAAGTACTGTGCTGAAAGAATGGTTTGAAATAAAGGGAACGGAAGCTATTTAATATCTATATTAATATTGATATGGGGCTAAAGTTCTTAAAGTACAGAGGTTTTTTACCATCACTGCCAGGTCACACATGTTCAGCTGAGGCTCGCCAGGCACCAGCGTCTTCTTGTGCTCCTCCACAATCGGCGAAATACGGCTCAGAACAGACAGGTATTCTTCAGACTGGACACTGAGAGAGAGAGAGAGAGAGAGAAGGGAGGGGGGTTGGAAGAGTGGTGAAGAGAAGGAAAAAAAAAAAGACATGTACTTGAAGCAGCATGAACAAAACCAATCATACGCACACCGAAGCAGGGCAATCGCATCCGGCCATCAATTCAGCCATGTTCACATATACACAAAGAGCCTGGCTCTTCAGCGGAGTCAAGGACACTCGAGCCACTGCTTCCACCTCCCACACACACACACACACACACACACCGCACAGTGAATGGTTATATACTTCAGATGAACAATCCTCAGGCACAGCAGAAGTGTGGAGGGTCATTGTGCGTTAGGAGACTAGCGCGATGTTTGATGACACTGGTTTTCTTTAATCCCAAGCTACTTTTATATAATTGTTTTTTAAGGGCAACAAAGTGTTAATAAAAGACAGAGGCAGAGCCAAACAGAAGCCGAACTTTCTCGTCTGATAGGGCTTCAGGAGCTGCACTGAAGGCCTTACACCTGAGATTCATCACCAATAAAATTAGATACTGAAACAAGCAAGGGTTAGGTTTATGTGGTAGTTAGTGGTAGAATGGGACTTTTCGGATGTTTGGCATGCATGAGAATGTCCAACACACACACACACACACACACACACACACACACTGAACGATGGCTATAAGAAATGGACTGACCCTGTTTTTCTCTTCCATTCTGTTTGCGGTAGATAGGCTGCAACAACCCTGGGCTACACACACACACATACACACACAGACCCCCGTGGGTCTCAGAGGAGCACTGTCCTCTATAGGATCTGTGGGGTTAATGGGATCCTCAGAGCATGCGAGTGCACCCACACACAGTAGACAAATATCACCACAGCAATTACGCCCTTAATACACTGGCAGGTAGCACCTGTGTCAGCTCCCTCCGGCCCCCACCCTTCATAAAAATCCTTCCATCCCCCCACCTCCGCAAATGTCCCTCTGGCCCCCACCTGTCCCAAACGTCCTTCCTCTCACCAGCCACCTCCCCATACGTCCCTCCAGCCTCCCCTTTCCCAAACGTCCTCACAGCCTTCACTTTCCAAACCACCCCCTCGTCTCAAAAAAAAAACCTCCTTCTGGCGCTTCATCGCCTTCATCCCTTTAACCCCACCCTCCCAACCTACATCCCGCTGTCCCCCACCTCAGAAAATGTCCCTCTACCTGATTGGCCCCCGGGGAGTGTGTGTGTGTGTGCTCAAGTGTGTGTGTGCGCAGAGTGAAGGGTCAATTAGTGCAATAACCCCAAGCTCCGTCCCATTTACACCTTCCCTCCCTTCACTCCTCCTTCTCCCCGGGGGGATTGAGAGGCTTCCGCCACACAATAACACCTGCTCCTTTCCATCCTCTCACTCCTTTATTACCCTTCGAGCTCTCTCCCTCTATCACTCCTCTTCTTTCTGCCATCCTACCACTGATCTATCATTCCACAACTTCTCTACCCTTGCTCCGCCACCTCTCTCTCACTCTCTCCCAAAGGTTTTAGCACTAATGTATCATTCTTCTTTCATCAGTTTATCATTAAGCCATCACTCATCCATCGCTCCTCTATCTTTCCTCTTATTCTTCCTACACTCCTTTCTCTCATTCATTGTCTGTAAGTGCTTACCCGGAGCCTACCCGGATTCACTGGGCGCAAGGCAGGAACACACCCTGGAGGGGGCGCCAGTACTTCACAGGGCGACACACACTCACACATTCACTCACACCTACGGACACGTGTGTTTTTGGACTGTGGGAAGAAACCGGAGCACCCGGAGGAAACCCACGCAGACACAGGGAGAACACACCACACTCCTCACAGACAGTCACCCGGAGGAAACCCACGCAGACACAGGGAGAACACACCACACTCCTCACAGACAGTCACCCAGAGGAAACCCACGCAGACACAGGGAGAACACACCACACTCCTCACAGACAGTCACCCCGGAGGAAACCCACGCAGACACAGGGAGAACACACCACACTCCTCACAGACAGTCACCCCGGAGGAAACCCACGCAGACACAGGGAGAACACACCACACTCCTCACAGTCAGTCACCCGGAAGAAACCCACGCAGACACAGAGAGAACACACCACACTCCTCACAGACAGTCACCCGGAGGAAACCCACGCAGACACAGGGAGAACACACCACACTCCTCACAGACAGTCACCCGGAAGAAACCCACGCAGACACAGAGAGAACACACCACACTCCTCACAGACAGTCACCCGGAAGAAACCCACGCAGACACAGAGAGAACACACCACACTCCTCACAGACAGTCACCCGGAGGAAACCCACGCAGACACAGGGAGAACACACCACACTCCTCACAGAGAGTCACCCAGAGGAAACCCACGCAGACACAGGGAGAACACACCACACTCCTCACAGAGAGTCACCCGGAGCGAGACTCGAACCCACAACCTCCAGGACCGCGGAGCTGTGTGACTGCGACACCTACCTGCTCCACCATTTTGCCGCCCCCTCCTTTCTCTCCACTTTCAGTATTAATAATCTATCACTAATCCATCCTTCCTTTATCTCTCCTCTAACACCAATGTGTCTCTCCTTTATCGTTCATCTACCATTTTTTTATCACTGTCCAGGTGGATAATGCAAAAACTCTTTACAAAGGTTCGGAGTGTTAAAAGTTCCTGAGGGAGCGGGGCACTTTGTTTAATCACCTCTGTTTGAACTTAGGCCTGTGATAACAATCTGGAGTCTGACAGAGACAAACAGGACATGAAACAGAGCCAAAAGCAGCGTCCCCTCGTCGCGTCATCACGTCCCGAGAGCAAGCGTTTGATCCACTCGTACGTGAGAAAGACGGAGGGATGTGATCAGGCACGGAGGCACGTTGGCTTTGGTGTACAGTAGGTGTCAGATGGTGTGACAAAAGGCCTGGTGTCTACATCTCCTGCAATGCGTGGAACCTCTGGACCCTAAAGTCCTGAATCAATAATTAACGCTAGCATGTTTATTTATGCCGAGGGTCCGGACGAACAATGAAAAATCCTCAGTCAGCACGGTTCGTTAGCATCACTCCTAGCGCACAGATTCCCCACTGCAAGCGCAGAGGCATAAATTATAATAACACTGCATGCAAATGGAGGGCTTTGATTTATAATGCATGGCACCCAGGGGGCAGGGGTATTGCTCAGGTGTCACCAAACTGTTTAGCGATTCACAACCCCAGCACTCGCACACATGCACTGTACCTCCGAACACTCCAGTGTGCAAGAGGTACGCAATAAAAACAAGCACCCCCTGTATCAGCACTCTCACGAGCAAGTGCAACCGTGCGGATAAATAAAAGTAGTCAACTCACACGTACACAAGACTGGGCAGAAGATGAGGGAATTGAGCTGAAGAGACAATCAAATACCTCTGCCCTTTCTCTCCCCTCTCTCCTCTGGAAATTGAGCAATTCAGGGAGGACTATTGATCGGAGGCTGAAATGTTTGTCGGCAGCAGATGAGGCTCAGGCCGCCGGCTACATTAGCCGCAGGGCTTAAGTGCTCGCTGCGGGGTGGCAGGGCCACGGGGTGGGGTGTGGCAGGAGGGGGGGGGTGATTAAGGCAGCTGGGACCGGGCCTGAGTCCAGGGGTCATTTGTTTGGTCTCTTTTCGGTCAGTCACCTTGGTAATCCCACACCAGGGCAGCACTAGCCCCCTCTCATCCATCATCCAAATGTTGTCCAAGTATGTGTCCTCTATGATATCAATCTAGAGCTCAAATGGTGGCGTACATGAGCAGATTTTGGGAGTCCAACAAACAGGAAGAACAACCTAAAGATCTTTCAGACAACGGCAGAAACAGCAGTCAGAGTCTGACAGTGTGGCAGTGTGGGGCTGGGAAGTGCTGCCCCTTAAGCCCTCGTCACACTGGGGTTTTTGTATTCCGCCTCGCAGCTGCGGAAATGAGACGTTCTCAGAGAAGACTTCTGTTCGCTCTAATTTTACTAGGACTCTTGCTGTTTTGTATTCTGTAATCCACATAAAAGAGTTGTATAAAAGCTGTTTTGAAGCCGCAGCAGTCAGCGCCTCCTCCTTGTTGCTGAGACACAGCAGAGACAGGAGAGAGAGTGGTAGAAGAAGTCACACAGGGACGTGAATTTGTGTATTAAAAGTTCCCTAAAGCTGACCTCAATGCAAAACTTCGCAGGTCAAATGTATTCACCCGAAAGTCATGTGAATCTCATTGAAATGAATGGAATTTCGCACACGACGCAAACCCAGCGCGACTGCGACTTTACGGTGGGTGAAGCCGGGGTTTGATGCGCTTTGTGGAAGGACTGTGCTGGAATGGAATGAGGCTTTACCCACCATCATCAATTACACTGAAGTAGACATGGACTCAGATTAGCAACACTCTGACTGATGCTTCCTGTCTGATGCACTGTTATTGTGGCCCAAGACTGATGTCACTATCATTATTGTTATTATACTGTAGCATATTGACACTTAACTGGTGATGCCTTAAATTTCTATCAGTAGTTTGATCAGAGGAGGATGGATCCCTTTGTGAGTCTTGGGTCCGTCCAAGGTTTCTTCCTTGTGGTGTGTTCTCTCTGTGTCTGCGTGGGTTTCCTCTGGGTGACTGTCTGTGAGGAGTGTGGTGTGTTCTCCCTGTGTCTGCGTGGGTTTCCTCCGGGTGACTGTCTGTGAGGAGTGTGGTGTGTTCTCCCTGTGTATGCGTGGGTTTCCTCCGGGTGACTGTCTGTGAGGAGTGTGTTGTGTTCTCCCTGTGTCTGCGTGGGTTTCCTCCGGGTGACTGTCTGTGAGGAGTGTGTTGTGTTCTCCTTGTGTATGCGTGGGTTTCCTCTGGGTGACTGTCTGTGAGGAGTGTGTTGTGTTCTCCCTGTGTCTGCGTGGGTTTCCTCCAGGTGACTGTCTGTGAGGAGTGTGGTGTGTTCTCCCTGTGTCTGTATGGGTTTCCTCCGGGTGACTGTCTGTGAGGAGTGTGGTGTGTTCTCCTTGTGTCTGCGTGGGTTTCCTCCAGGTGACTGTCTGTGAGGAGTGTGGTGTGTTCTCCTTGTGTCTGCGTGGGTTTCCTCCGGGTGACTGTCTGTGAGGAGTGTGGTGTGTTCTCTCTGTGTCTGTGTGGGTTTCCTCCGGGTGACTGTCTGTGAGGAGTGTGGTGTGTTCTCTCTGTGTCTGCGTGGGTTTCCTTCGGGTGACTGTCTGTGAGGAGTGTGGTGTGTTCTCTCTGTGTCTGCGTGGGTTTCCTCCGGGTGACTGTCTGTGAGGAGTGTGGTGTGTTCTCCCTGTATCTGCGTGGGTGCCACTGTAGCCTTCGGCTGTTCGCTTTGGGCTTTGATTAATGATCTGTTATGATACTAATTATGTACAACGTCAGATGTAAAAAGCCCTATATAAATACATTAGGATTTGATTTGAATGAGCCATGGAAGAGCTTTGTCTGGATGTGCTAGTGTTAGATCGTAATGTGCTGTGCTGGTCTGGGATTTGTAAGTGTGGTAGGATGTGATGGACTAGGTTGGGATGTACCGTATTGGATTTAGATGCGCTATATTGGATTGCGTCATGCCATATTGGATTGGGATGGACTGTATTACGCAGGGACATCCCTTTAATTTTTTTTAGAGTGCGCCATATTGGACTGAGGCATGCCATATTGGATTGTGTTGTGCCATGTTGAAGTGGGATGGTCTGTATTATACTGGGATGAGCCATACTGATTTGGGAAGTGCTGTATTGAATTGGGATGAGCTATATTGGATTGGGAAATGCCGTCTTGTTTCTGGGGTGTGCCATATCAGATGCGTTGAAGTGGGATGGTCCGTATTATGCTGGGATGTGCCATATTGGTTTGGGATGTGCCGCACTGAATTGGGACGGACTGTATTACTCCGGGACCTGCCGTGTTGAATTGGGATGGACTGTGCCATGCTGGGATGTGCCTTGTTGGTTTGGGATGTGCCGTACAGAATTGGGATGTGCTGTCATCCTGCCACAGGACTGGAGGTATGTGTACAGACAGGCTCTACATCATCTTAAGTGGCTCTTTAGGTGCAGACAGAGATTAATGAGTGTGGGCCGCTCCAGCTGGGAGCCCAGGGAGCACAGGGCCTACAGCCTGACAATGGGAGAGAGAGAAAGGGGGAGAGAGAGGGGGAAAAGTGGGGGTGTAAAACCCATTCAAGCACTTGCAGAGATGTCTCCCTCCACACACACACACACACACACACATACACACACACACACACACATGCATTGCGGGGATGGGGAGGGTTTAAATGTGTGACACTACAAGGCTGCTCTGTGAAAGGCAGCCAAATAAATTCTCCTGCGTTCAACACAGTTATCGATTTCTTGGGAGAATGCCCCCCCACCACCACCACAACTCGCTCCAGTCCAAAAAAAAAAAGGGATAGAGAGATCAAAAACAACATTAATGTTTAATTATTCCATCTCCCTTCAAGAGAGAGAGAGAAGGAGTGAGGGAGGAGGCAACAGGGAGCTGAAGAAAAAACTGAGACGAAGAATAGAAGAAAGAGTAGTGGGGAAAAAGGAATGAGAGAACGGAGAGTGTTTAAAAAGTGAGAAGAGAGAGAGAGAGAGAGAGAGAGAAAGAGAGAGAGAGAGAGAGAGAGAGTACTTTGGTGTGCATGGGTATGAGATGCCTTTACAAGATAAAAGGGAAGATTGTGATTGTGGGCAGGGAAGAGAGATAATGAGAAAGAGAGAGAGAGAGAGAGAGAGAGAGAGAGAGAGAGACATGAGGACAGATAAATAGTGTGTGTGTGTGTGTGTGTGTGTGTGATAAAGTGAGTTTGAGAGAGAGAGATAGAGAGAGAGGGAGGGAGGAAAGGGAAGTAAGAGGAGGGAGGGGCAGATAAATTAAGAGATTGTGAGAGATGTGTGTGAGAGAGAGATAAAGTGAGTTTAAAAGATGGAGAGAAAGAATAAGACATAAATAACAGGGAAAGAGAGCGAGAGAGAGAGATTGATGGAGAGAAAGGAAGAGTGTAAAGTAAGAAACAGAGAGAAATATAAAATAAATAAATTAAAGGGAGAGAAGAGAGAGAGAGAAAGAGAGAGTGAGAGAGAGAGAGAGAGAAAGAGAAAGAGTGAGAGAGTGAAAGAGTGAGAGAGTGAGAGAAAGAGAGTGAGAGAGAAAGAGAGAGATAAATGAGATAGAGAGAGAGAGAGAGAGAGAGAGAGAGAGAGAGAGCCTAGAGGGATTTCAACAGCCCGAGGGATGGAGGGCTAATCTTACTGAAGAAAGCAGCTGAAGGCAAACAGAGGCAGAGCGGCCGGTCGGTCAGTAAACAGAAAGCAGTGGAGCTGGAGGTTGAGGGTTAAATGTGTTCCTTCTTCAAAGAGAAGCACAGCATTACAAGCAGAGTTCATCAGCCACGGACGCTGTAAACACGTTACGCCTTCTAATGCACCAGTCCTCCTTACACATTCATGACTATCGGCTCAGTTTTCCATCTTGGTGACCTCTGCTTTCTTCGGAGTGCGTTTAACTCTGACCGCACCGCGCTTGGATGACCGCGAGAGTGTCCATTAACCAGCGGCTCCTTCCATCTCCATCAGAGCGATCAGTCTCGCAATTTTATCCGCCGTGTGCAGATAGCGATCTTTAAAAGGTGCTGTTTGCAATCACAAAGAGCAGCGATTAATCAGTCTTCTTCAGACTGCGCCGATCAATCTGCAGCACATGGCCAGCGCCAGAATCACTATCGATCCTATGGATCCAGTCCCTCCACACCACCCCCTTCTCTCATCCCTCCTTTCTCCAGGAGGCAGATGAAGAAGGCACAGACAGCAGCAGGAACAATCAGTCCACGGTGTTGACCAGTAGATCATTACCGCCTCGACGCATCATTTACTTATAAACTCTGTAATATTCATATGATCCAAGCTAACAGAGTGCAGTATGGGTTCTATAATAATGTGACAGATTGTAATACATTACAGGAAGCATAGGGGGCAGTATGGCTTCAGGTATTTACTGTCGACAGTGCTCTGTGCCATCCAAGGCCAGGACAGCAGAATGGAGAATGTTGTACCTGGTATCTGGAACCGGGTACTGTTCCATTACCTGCTCTCTTGCGGTTCCGAGTGAGTTGAGCGTGTATACCTTGCAGAACGCTAACTGGCCAAAGAGAATCTACGTTTTTGTATAATCTCCATGTCTTTTGAAGAGATTCAATTGTTATTTGGATCGATGTCCAGTGAAAGAATCCTGTGAGAGCTGTAGTGTAGGTACCACGCAGTGGAAAAGCACCACAACTAGCTTCACTTTCTGGGTTGGGAAGGTTGGACGCTAATCACTGTGTGTGCAGTGCTAGCAGCACAGGTGTCTGTCAGCTGATGTGACAGATCTGGGCAGTTCTCCTTCAGCGTGTTGAACTAACCCTAGCAACAGTTTGAAAAGAAGCCGTAACAAGTGGCTTCTATTGTTTCACTGCAACCTACAGAAAATCTGCAGGAGGTGTAATAGAATTATTAGTTAATAAATCATGCAAGAGTCAACAGATGTCTAGCCAGGAGCCGCTGTGTGGTCAGAAACTGACGACTTGACGCGGGATTAGCAGATGGCTACCACAATCTGTGTATCAGTAAATGGTCTACAGCCTGTAACTGCACACTTAAAGGGACATGAATCAAACTGGATGTTTCTTTAAAGAGAAAACCATCACTAACACCTTAAGTCTTACCTGATTGGGTATTTCTCTCCAGGGTCCCGCCCCAGGTGGAAGATGAGAGGCTGCATGGTGTGTTCCTGCTGAGTGTGTGTGGTGACCCCACTGACCTCCTGACCAGGACAGAAGTTTATTCCCTGTGTGAGAGAAGAGGATAAAAACACTGAGCGCTACACGTCCACAACACGGACAGACAGGAGTGACCAGGCACTGACGGCGCTGGAGTGCCCTTCAGGAGAGGATTCACTTAAGAGCAGTGATGGATGGGGACATGCCGTGGAACATCAATAACTCTGTGTCTACGAGCAGGATCAACATCCACATCACAACAAACAGGCCAGCAGACAGGCTGCAGTGTGTGTGTGTGTGTGTGTCTGTAAAGAGCAAACAGTCCTAACTCAAAATGTCACACAATATTAGACAGCAAAAAAAAGGTGTTTTGCTTATTACATATATTTATCAAAGCTGTTCAATGAAAAACACAATTTTTATGCATTTAGTTTACGACATCTGAACACAGCAGCTGTGTGAAAGTTTCATGTGGTGTGGTGTGTTCTCCCTGTGTCTGCGTGGGTTTCCTCCGGGTGACTGTCTGTGAGGAGTGTGGTGTGTTCTCTCTGTGTCTGCGTGGGTTTCCTCTGGGTGACTGTCTGTGAGGAGTGTGGTGTGTTCTCCCTGTGTCTGCGTGGGTTTCCTCTGGGTGACTGTCTGTGAGGAGTGTGGTGAGTTCTCCCTGTGTCTGCGTGGGTTTCCTCCGGGTGACTGTCTGTGAGGAGTGTGGTGTGTTCTCCCTGTGTCTGCGTGGGTTTCCTCCGGGTGACTGTCTGTGAGGAGTGTGGTGTGTTCTCTCTGTGTCTGCGTGGGTTTCCTCTGGGTGACTGTCTGTGAGGAGTGTGGTGTGTTCTCCCTGTGTCTGTGTGGGTTTCCTCCGGGTGACTGTCTGTGAGGAGCGTGGTGTGTTCTCTCTGTGTCTGCGTGGGTTTCCTCTGGGTGACTGTCTGTGAGGAGTGTGGTGTGTTCTCCCTGTGTCTGTGTGGGTTTCCTCCGGGTGACTGTCTGTGAGGAGTGTGGTGTGCTCTCTCTGTGTCTGCGTGGGTTTCCTCCCACGGTCCAAAAACACATGTTGGTAGGTGGACTGCCGCCCTGTGAAAGACTGACGCCCCCTCCAAGGTGTGTTCCTACCTTGCAACCAGTGATTCCAGGTAGGCTCTGGACCCACCACAACCCTGAACTGGACAAGGGTTACAGACAATGAATGAATGAATAAATGATTTTCAGTGGACAGTGACGATTTATGAAAAAGCCCTTAAAAATTCAGATAACACATTTGAATAAAATGCTCATGAATTAAATGGCCTAGTTTTTTCGTATATGCATCTACCTGCTGCTAACACTGCAGGGCTTCTGTCTATGTGTGTGTGTGTCTGTGTGTGTGTGTCTGTGGCTGTGCGTGTATCTCAGGGGGTGGTCAGGAGTGTACTCTTCCAATATTTTGAAGTTCTCTAGACAAGCATGCTCTAGTAAAGATGTGTGTGTGTGTGTGAGTATGTGCACCAGGGGACAACTACTAGGCCTGAGAAGGGCAAGGGGCTACACACCCTCACACACATTCACACACACTTCAGAGCAAGAGTTCAGTCCCCTGTGATCTAGCCTGACACTTCTTGCTCTGTTTCATTCTCTCCATCTCTCTCTCTCTCTCTCTCTCTCTCTCTCTCTGTGTGTGTGTGTGTGTCTCCCTCTCTCTCCTATCCCCTTTTTTCACTGATCTTGGAGGCATGAAACAATCAAAATCCCACCAGACTCTGAAAGAGGGTCTCTGAATGAAGTCAAGCAGGAGAACTGCAGCGCTGTCTATTAAAGAGCCCATACCTTGGAAAACTAATACAATGTTTTGAAACAGTGGCACTGTAAACACAGATAGCGTTTCAAATCGTACCCGACGTTTCCCGGTCCCAGAGTGGAACAAAGCTGCAAAAATGGCCTGATTTTTATTTACACGTTTGGTGATGTCACCCTTCAACATCCAGTGTTTCTATGTATCTGCTGTTTCAGCACTGAGCAGGTAACTACAGCCAATCAGAAATGAGTTCATTACCATATATCAGTCTTAAAGGAACAGTCATAAAATCAGTCTGTTTAATTCTACAACACACAGAGAGCTAAGCACACTGTTTGTTAAATCTAGGAGGAGTGTGGTGTGTTCTCCCTGTGTCTGCGTGGGTTTCCTCCGGGTGACTGTCTGTGAGGAGTGTAGTGTGTTCTCCCTGTGTCTGCGTGGGTTTCCTCCGGGTGACTGTCTGTGAGGAGTGTAGTGTGTTCTCCCTGTGTCTGCGTGGGTTTCCTCCGGGTGACTGTCTGTGAGGAGTGTAGTGTGTTCTCCCTGTGTCTGCGTGGGTTTCCTCCGGGTGACTGTCTGTGAGGAGTGTAGTGTGTTCTCCCTGTGTCTGCGTGGGTTTCCTCCAGATGACTGTCTGTGAGGAGTGTAGTGTGTTCTCTCTGTGTCTGCGTGGGTTTCCTCCAGGTGACCGTCTGTGAGGAGTGTGGTGTGTTCTCTCTGTGTCTGCGTGGGTTTCCTCCAGGTGACTGTCTGTGAGGAGTGTAGTGTGTTCTCCCTGTGTCTGCGTGGGTTTCCTCCAGATGACTGTCTGTGAGGAGTGTGGTGTGTTCTCTCTGTGTCTGCGTGGGTTTCCTCCAGGTGACTGTCTGTGAGGAGTGTAGTGTGTTCTCCCTGTGTCTGCGTGGGTTTCCTCCAGATGACTGTCTGTGAGGAGTGTAGTGTGTTCTCTCTGTGTCTGCGTGGGTTTCCTCCAGGTGACCGTCTGTGAGGAGTGTGGTGTGTTCTCTCTGTGTCTGCGTGGGTTTCCTCCAGGTGACCGTCTGTGAGGAGTGTGGTGTGTTCTCCCTGTATCTGCGTGGGTTTCCTCCGTGTGACTGTCTGTGAGGAGTGTGGTGTGTTCTCCCTGTGTCTGCGTGGGTTTCCTCCAGCTGCTTTTGTACTGGCTGTCTGAAACTGTCCAAAGGTGTGTGTGTGACTGGATGAGTGTGTGATGCCCTGAAATGGACTGGCCACTTGTCCAGGGTGTTCTCCTACATCACGCCCCATTGATTCTGGATGGGTTCCGGACCCACCGCCACCTGGATCAGAATGAAGTGGTTACGGAAGTTATTACTGTGTTACACACTGTGTTGCCGCCAGGAGGAAGGATGCCTTTGAGGATGCCTCTTAAGAAAATGACTCACGGAACACGTTGCTCATCAAAACCTTTTCTGAAATACCAAGCCAGGAGCTAAATAAGTTCTTTAAATGTCAATTCTTTATATATTTCAATAGCACGCTGCAAAATTGCACTAAGTGCTTTGGGTAAAGAGCCACGTTCGCAGGCGAATCCTTAACGTGAACGAACCCCGCAACAAGCTGCCAATCAAAGCCCGTCATTAATAGCTTTCTGAACCAAAAATCATAAAAGAAGAGACATATACATAATCCAGCCATGCGTCTAATAGCGGGGCCGGCGCGAACCACAATAAACTATTTCATTTTTTCATTTTTCTCCTCCTCCTTCGACTTCTGCAGCAGAGAGAGCATCGGATGCAAAAGCACTTATTCTGTGAAATTTCTCATTTCGCACTTGACTGACCCTCGTGGCTTTGGAGAGGAAGGCGCCTGCGTGACCGATACTATTAAGCCATCATTTCGACCAAGTTTAAGAGCAAACAAACCAGGAGGGGGGAAAAGACGGCTGTTTTAAAGAGGAGCTCGGAAAAAAGCTTAAAGAAAAAGCCTAATGTCTCTGACTCTCTCTCTGTCTCTGTCTCTGTCTCTCTCTCTCTGTCTGTCTCTCTCTCTCTGTCTGTCTCTCTCTCTCTCTCTGTCTGTCTCTCTCTCTCTCTCTCTCTCTGTCTCTCTCTCTGTCTGTCTCTCTCTCTCTCTCTCTCTGTCTGTCTGTCTGTCTGTCTCTCTCTCTGTGTGTCTGTCTCTGTCTGTCTGTCTGTCTGTCTCTCTCTCTGTCTGTCTCTCTCTCTCTCTGTCTCTCTCTCTCTCTCTGTGTCTGTCTGTCTGTCTCTCTCTCTCTCTCTCTCTCTCTATCATCCGAATCTGTTTGAGTGTCAAGATGAGGGTCAGGACTCAAAGGTCACTTGTGGTCTCCAAAAGCCACCAACAAAGCCCCCAAAAAACACATTAACCATGAGGTGGAACGACCCCAGCCCTCTGCTCTCCTCTCTTTCTGCTTTTCCCTCTCCTTTCTTCCTCTCCTCTCCTCTCTTCCCTCATTCCCTCCCTCTCTCTCTCGTTCAATCTTCAAAATCTATTTCAGTAAAGCTCAGCGGGAAGGCGAGGGCCAGGACTCAAAGGTCAGATTGTTTGGCAATCTGTGAAGGCCCCCAGTGAAGCCCCCAAAAACACATTAACTGTGAAGATGGAACAAGCCCAGTCCTCTCCTCTTCTCTTCTCTTCTCTTCTTCTCTCCATACTCTACTCTCTTCTCTTATGTTTCCTTTTATTTTGTCACTATCACTACTCTTCTCCTCTCACCTCCTCTACCTTCTCTTCTCTTCACCTGCATTTTCTGTTCTTCCTTCCCTCTTCTCCTCTACTCTGCTCCTTCATCTCCTCTCCTCTTTTCTTTCCTCCTCTTCCATCTCCTCCCCTTCCTTTTCCTCTCCTGTCCTCTTCTCCCCTCCTCTCTTGTTTCTTTTCCTCTCTTCCTCTCCTCTGCTCTCCTCTCTTCTTCTCCCCCCTTCACCTCTCCTCTCCTCCCCCTTTCTCCTCTTCTCTCCTCCTCTCCTCTCCTGTTTCTTTTCCTCTCCTCCTCTCATTTCTCCTCCTCTCCTCTGCTCTCCTCTCTTCTCCCCTCTCCTCTTCTCCCCTCCTCTCCTGTTTCTTTTCCTCTCCTCCTCTCATTTCTCCTCCTCTCCTCTCTTCTCCCCTCTACTCCTCTCCTCTTCTCCCCCCTTCTCCTCTCCTCTCCTCTCCTCCCCCTTCTCCTCTCCTCTCCTGTTTATTTTCCTCTCCTCCTCTCATTTCTCCTCCTCTCCTCTCCTCTTTCCTCTCATCTCCCCTCCACTCCTCTCCTCCCCCTTCTCATTTTCTCCTCTCCTCTGCTCCCCCTTCTCCCCCCCTCTCCTCTGCTCCCCCTTCTCCTCTACTCTCCTCTCCTCCCCCTTCTCCTCTCCTCTCTTTTCCTCCTCTACTCTCCTCCCCCCTTCTCCTCTCCTCTTCTCTCCTTTCCCCCTCTCCTCTCCCCTCTCCTCTCCGATGCACAGCCAATCGATAGACAGCTCACAGGCAATCAGCCGCCATTATTTGTGAAGTTCCACTCCAGTTCACATGAGCTGATAAAGGAGGCGCTATTGATTCTGTGGTCCTCCAGGAGAGAGCAATTTAAGAGGCCGATGGGCCATAAAACAAACTTGCAGACGACAAGCCCAGGACCAGGCCCTGCTCGAGGAGTGACATGCAGAGGACGCTTCCCAAGGAAGAAGAGACACGTCTGTCTGTCTCTTCCTCTCTGTCTCTCGCTATCCATGTCTTCTCTCTTTCTCCCTCTCTCTCTCTCTTGCTCTCTCTCTCTACCTTTCAGTATGTTTCCTGCACCGTCTGCCACTCGTTCTCCTTCTTTCTTTCCATCTGTACCTCGAGATCCCTCTTTCTCTCTTCTTTCTCTGTTGCTCTCTCTATCTTTCTATTTCTTTTTTAAACTTTCTCCTACTTTCTTCCACTTCTCTATAATCCTTCTGTCAGTTTCTCTTTCTGTTCTTTCTCTCATTTCTCTCGATTCTCGTTTCCTACACACACTCCACACCCCTCTGTTTATCTCCCTCACCCTCGTGCTCACTCCCTCCACTTCTCTCCCAGGTTCTTTCTCTCATTCTCCCACCCTTCTTTAAGTCTCTTCCTACCTCTCTCCTCGTCCCTCATTCATTATTTCTCTCCATCTCTCTCCTTTACTTCTCACCCTCTTCTCTGTCCGTGTCTCTGTCCGTCTCCTCTCCCTCAGTGTGAAGGATGGCCGTGGTGCAGGCGGCTGACAGATGATGCTGGAGTGTGCCCTGCCTCATTAATATTCATTAGTGCCTGATCTTCAAGGCTCTTCTATAAGGCGCCGCTGATGCAATGTTTAAAAAGAATACTTCCCATGAATTGAAGGGATTTCTGTTGTTAGCTCTTAAAAAAACACACATGACACAGCGCAGAGTTTACACACACACACACACAGAAAGAAAGCGACAGAGAGAGCGAAAGAACACGGAGATGGCAGAATGTGGAGTGAGAGAAGCAAAGACAGAGAGAGAAAGAGAGAGAGAAAGAGGAGAATGATAGAGAGAGATCATGAGAGAAAGAAAGATAGTGAGTCAGGAGAGAGAGAAACAGAAGGATGATAGAGAGATCATGAGAGATGATGAGAGAAAAAGTGAGTCAGAAGAGAGAGAGAGAGAAACAGAAGAATGATAGAGAGAGATCATGAGAGATGATGAGAGAGAGAGATGGTCAGTCAGAAGAGAGAGAGAGAGAGAGAGAGAGAGAGAGAGAGAGAGAAACAGAGGAATGATAGAGAGAGATCATGAGAGAATAAGAGATAGTGAGTCAGGAGAGAGAGAGAGAGAAACAGAAGAATGATAGAGCAATCATGTGATGATGAGACAGAGAGAGAAGGAATGAAAGAGAGAGATCATAAGAGAGAGAGAGATGGTGAGTCAGGAGAGAAAGAGAGAGAGAGATCATGAGAGATGACGTGTGAGAGAGAGATGGTGAGTCAGAAGAGAGAAAGAGAGAGAGAGACAGAAGAATGATAGAGAGAGAGATCATGAGAGATGACGAGTGAGAGAGAGATGGTGAGTCAGAAGAGAGAAAGAGAGAGAGAGCGAGAGAGAGAGAGAGAGACAGAAGAATGATAGCGATCATGAGAGATGACGAGAGAGAGAGAGAGATGGTGAGTCAGGAGAGAGAGAGAGTGAGAGAGAGAGAAAGAGAGAGAAACAGAAGAATGATAGAGAGATCATGAGAGATGATGAGAGAAATGGTGAGTCAGAAGAGAGAGTGTGAGAGAGGGAAAGAGAGACCGACAGATGGGGAGAGTGAGAGAATAAGAAAAAGAGAGATGGAAGGACAAAGAGAGAGTAACAGACAGACAGCAGGTGAGAGAGACACAGATGTAGAAAGAGCTCATTAGTCGTGACCTTGTTAAACTCCTCCCATGAGTTACTCCAGGTCCAGTAGTGGGCCTTATAGAGTCCGAGCCGCAGCGCCATCATCTGGTTGCCGCGGTAATAGAAGACAGCCCTGCACAGAGAGAGAGAGAGAGTGTGTGTGTAACAGGATTGGAGTGTGTGCTGGATCTCAGTGATAAACTCACCCCGCACTGCAGGACAACAGCTTCATCCCATTACCACTGGAACACCTTATTCACCCGGGTGGTCTCTCCCTCTCCGCACCCCCCCACTGTTTCTCTCTCTTTTCCATCAGAATTTCTTTCTCCGTTTCCTTCCTTCTCCTCTCCTTTATCATTCTTTCACTTGCACTTTCTCTTTCTCTCTCTCTCTCTCCATAATCCCACTGTCGCACATTTTATAACATTCTTTCACTCTCTCTGTACCCTTTTGACCTCACTATACATCAGTATCTCTCTCTCTCTCTCTCTCTCTCTCATATTATTGTGCTCTACCTCTCTCTCTCTCTTTCTCTTTTCTCTCTTTCTTTTTTTTTTTTTTTAGAACTGTCTAGATCTATCCTACTGGGTACAGAAGTGTGATGGTCAGGGTCACTGCCCCTGTGGCTGTGGAGGTGTGTCATACATAATGGAGTGTGTGTGTGTGTGTGTTGTGTGTGTGTGTTCACACCTGTCCTTCAGTGTGTTGTTGAAGAGGGTTGGACTCAGGTCCAGGCCATCAATGACCCGATCATCAGGGGCAACGAGCCCAGCCAGAGAGAGAGCAGTGGAGAAGAGATCCATCACAGTTCCAACCTGAGAGCTGACCTACAGAACAGAGAGAGACAGAGAGAGAGAGAGAGAGAGAAGAAAGAAAATGAGAGGTAGTGAGACAAACAGTGAAGAAAACAAGGGTGTGAAAGAGTAAGAAATAAAGAGTAAATATGAAAGAGCAGGTGACGCAAAAAAGAAGGAGACACAGAGAAAAAGCAAGACACAGCAAGAGATGGAGAGGGAGAGAGTCCTTATGGATGTTAAGAGTGGAAGGGAATGAGAAAAAAGGGAGAGGGAGAGAGAGAGAGAGAGAGAGAGAGAACCACAAAAAAGAGACAGTGACAAAGACAAAAAGAAAAGAGGAAGAAATAGAGTAAATATGAAAAAGAAAGAAAGGAAGGCATGGAAAAGAGCAGATCGACAGCAAGAAGAGGTTCTTAATGAAGAGAAGAGGGGAAGAGAGAACAGAGTGAGAGAGAGAGAGAGAGAGAGAGAGGGGTCCAGCTGAGATTGAATTTTGTGGCTATAGTTTAGACCCTAAAGGCTGAGCTTTGGAAAGACTGATCACAGCAGAGACTCGGGATCATATTGACTCTGATATTAGACA
>NC_089819.1:53089274-53119274 GCF_029633855.1 Hoplias malabaricus
GCAAGCGGATGACAAATGCCCTGCCTTTCTTGTCAGAGAGGTAGGCTCCAGTCTTCCAGAGCGTCCTCTGAGAGGCAGGATTGAATTACAATACCTGATGAGGCCATTAACACTGATTCAAACAGTCAAAAACAATTAAGAGGCTGTGGAGGGGATTACTGACTTTCACCAAACGCATTCACAACTGCGCTCAACTCGGTTAATCATTCCGCCGCCAGCGGCCAGGAGAGAGGCGTTCGAAGATCACAGGAAAGGTACACGTTAGCGGTGATCCCCTTAAACAATGCCACAATTCGTGCATTCGGTTTTGTCTTTAATAAACATCTATTATCACATACAGTCCTTTAACTACCAACACATGAAGAATACCATCCCAAAATAAATTAAACATGCTACTTGAAACTTGACTGGAGACTCTCTAAACCAGCGTTTCTCAAAGTGTGGAGAGCGCCCACCTAGTGGTGCGTGTAGGTATTGCAGGTGTGCTGCAAGGAAACTGAACGAACATGCATTTTTTTCCCTATAAGGCTTAATGTAGCTTGCCTGGAACCAAAACATACTTTTATTTGCAAACTTTCCATTCATTATCTGTAACCCTCATCCAGTTCAGGGTCGCGGGAAGGCGGGAATACACCCTGGAGGGGGCGCCAGTCCTTCACAGGGCAACACACACTCACACCTACGGACACTTTTGAGTCACCAATCCACCTACCAACGTGTGTTTTTGGACCGTGGGAGGAAACCAGAGCACCCGGAGGAAACCCACGTGGACACAGAGAGAACACACCACACTCCTCACAGACAGTCACCCGGAGGAAACCAACGCAGACACAGGGAAAACACATCACACTCCTCACAGACAGTCACCCGGAGGAAACCCATGCAGACACAGAGAGAACACACCACACTCCTCACAGACAGTCACCCGGAGGAAACCCACACAGACACAGGTAGAACACACCACACTCCTCACAGACAGTCACCTGGAGGAAACCCACGCAGACACAGGGAGAACACACCACACTCCTCAGAGACAGTCACCCGGAGGAAACCAACGCAGACACAGGGAAAACACACCACACTCCTCACAGACAGTCACCCGGAGGAAATAAAAGCGGCTTGTTTATAACTGTTAGGGAAACAGAGGAGGATCTGAGAGTTAGCAAACGTTAATATCAGCTGGCCCTGTGAAGGACTGGCGCCCCCTCCAGGGTGTATTCCCGCCTTGCGCCCAATGATTCCAGGTAGGCTCTGGACCCACCGCGACCTTGAACTGTATAAGGGTTACAGATAATGAATGAATGAATGAATAATATCAGCTGTGTTCAGGTCGTGAGAAAGCGCTTTAAACAAGCAGCAAGTTAACGTTACTCTCTGGCCTCGTCCCAAACTGTAGTATGTAAAGTTCTATAGTGCGTTGTTTGGGACACAGCCTCACTCTCTAACGTTAATGTTAATCAAATACTGTTCCACATCACTACTAATGCAGTATTTTACTGTCTTGTCTACACAGGAATCAGCTTATACCTATCTGATGTTTTGGGAATGGGGCTTGGACTCAGCAAATATTGTATTACCATTTTTTGGGGCACGGAAATTCCCCTTCGTCTGAGGTAGGGGAAGATAGAAAAAGTGTGAGAACCACTGCTCTAAACCCTTCAAAACCAAGTGTCTGTTTATTGTTCCCCAGTTGAATTCCTCACTCTTTAAACCCCAGGCGTATTATTCAGTCCAGCTACAGAGAAAGCTTCATTGACGGAGATTCGTACCGTTCCTGCAGGGATTCGCCCAGGCCACCAGGCGATAGCAGGCTCCCTCATCCCTCCTTCAAACGTTGTCTCCTTCCCGCACAAAAACGGACCATTACTGCCACCTTGGAACGACATGGAACACAAAACAGGTCTAAATCCCATTTAAAACCTGGGTTTACATTAGGTCCTGGTTTAGTTTAAAGGTTTCCTCACTTTGCTGTGGTCCAGACATCACTGCAGCACCGTTGTCAGAAGTGAAGAACACAAATGTGTTTTTATCGATGCCCAGTTTGATCAGGAAGGACAAAATCTGCCCCACGCTGTAGTCCAGCTCCATCACAGCATCACCATAGCTACAGGACACAGCATCACACACACACACACACACACACACACAAAAGGCTATCACTGTCAGCTCAACCTAAATGCAGTCAATAAACCGAGATAGATTTGGTGCTAAAATTGTTGCTGTGTAGTGTATTTCCATCCATTTTTAACAATAAAAGCTTATCCATGAATCTGCTGTTTTAAAAATAATGATTATACTGTAAAATAGCATAATTTGTCCTTTCACATAGTTATAACAAAATGCTCTAGACATTTTAAGCCATAGACAGTGACTGGTTACTTAGTGTTTTAGCGTTTTAGCCTTGAGATGAATCACCCCTGAAGTACGACTCATTTGTGAATGATATTTTCATGCCGTACAGTTCTCTCAGTCAATACACACACACATACACACACTATACAGAGCTCTAATAACTACAGACCTGTGAAAATGAAGATCTCTGATGGCCACAATCACTCACACAGTCTGTAATCTGTGTTTATTTCAGTGTAAACACTGACCCTATGCAGTGTGGGTAATATGACATGTATAACATGACACACACATCGCTGTAAATGAAGATCCTTCTTGAAATAAATGGAGGAATTGGCCCTGAAATAGAGAGATCCTCAGAGAGGTGTGAGATAGCTCTAAGTGCTATAAGCATGATCCTTCTTTCTGCAGAAAATATCTCTGGGGCCTGAACCACTCCTCTGTCAACACAAACCTCATTTGGCATTCTGAAGAAACGCCTGCTTAGTGAGGTCTGACTCAGTGTGAGGAATACTAAAGACACACACACACACACACCAGTTGTGCAGTCCTTCCCCTCAGCCCAACCACAGGGCTGCCAAAAATCAACATTTAATTAAACTGTAATTTGCATTGGAAAACAGGGGTGTTCACTTAATTACCAAATACTTCCTGAGTTCCTCTCCTGCGTCTGATTTTGTTATGTATGAAATTACATCCGAATGACTGATGTAGGACTCGAATCCGGAGGACAGCTACCTTCTTTCACACCTGTCGAAGAGGTCAGCTTTAAGAATTAATCATAACCAGACAATACAGTGTTTCAAATTTAATATCATTCATTCATTCATTCATTCACTTCGGATTCATATTCCTTAATGTCTTCATCCTTTGGAGCCTA
The DNA here is from genome assembly GCF_029633855.1 of Hoplias malabaricus. Lineage (NCBI taxonomy): Eukaryota > Metazoa > Chordata > Actinopteri > Characiformes > Erythrinidae > Hoplias > Hoplias malabaricus. The sequence continues at coordinate 53,092,507 of NC_089819.1, forward strand.
TCTGGAACTATTGGGTTCAAGGCAGGAACTCACATCGGACAGGGCTCCAGTCCATCACAGGGCATCACACACTCACCCAGTTCATCACACGTTCACCCAGTCACTCACACCTGTAGGCAGTGTAACCCAACCAAGCCATCTACCGATATGGGTTTTTGGATTATGGGAGGAAACCGGAGCACCCAGTGGAAACCCACGCAGACACAGGGAGAACACACCACACTCCTCACAGACAGTCACCCGGAGGAAACCCACGCAGACACAGGGAGAACACACCACACTCCTCACAGACAGTCACCCGGAGGAAACCCTCGCAGACACAGAGAGAACACACCACACTCCTCACAGACAGTCACCCGGAGGAAACCCTCGCAGACACAGAGAGAACACACCACACTCCTCACAGACAGTCACCCGGAGGAAATCCACGCAGACACAGGGAGAACACACCACGCTCCTCACAGACAGTCACCCGGAGGAAATTCACGCAGACACAGGGAGAACACACCACACTCCTCACAGACAGTCACCCGGAGGAAACCCACGCAGACACAGAGAGAACACACCACACTCCTCACCGACAGTCACCCGGAGGAAACCCACGCAGACACAGGGAGAACACACCACACTCCTCACAGACAGTCACCCGGAGGAAACCCACGCAGACACAGAGAGAACACACCACACTCCTCACAGACAGTCACCCAGAGGAAACCCACGCAGACACAGGGAGGACACACCACACTCCTCACAGACAGTCACCCGGAGGAAACCCACGCAGACACAGGGAGAACACACCACACTCCTCACCGACAGTCACCCGGAGGAAACCCACGCAGACACAGGGAGAACACACCACACTCCTCACAGACAGTCACCCGGAGGAAACCCACGCAGACACAGAGAGAACACACCACACTCCTCACAGACAGTCACCCAGAGGAAACCCACGCAGACACAGGGAGGACACACCACACTCCTCACAGACAGTCACCCGGAGGAAACCCACGCAGACACAGGGAGAACACACCACACTCCTCACAGACAGTCACCCGGAGGAAACCCACGCAGACACAGGGAGAACACACCAATCTCCTCAAAAACAGTGACTTGAGGTGAGAATTCAGTTAGTTGAATTCAGATCGGCGTGTGTTCGTTATCATTACATATTGTACAATGTATTGTATAGAATATAGCTTCTAAGTTGCTAACATACTATTGCAAATCCCATAGATGAGCTAGCAGAAACATCTTCTGAGTGCTTATTAACATTCAGGGCCCAAACTGAAGTTACGGCAAGCCACTAAATAATTTCAAATGATTCGTGATGAAGGCCAGTAATTGACTGAACTGGCTTTTTGAGATTAGACCAATCCAGCTCTTGTAAACACAGTGTATGCTTCACAAGTCGTTCTGATCTTACCGTCCTCGCTGGCTCTTTCCCAGGAAGTGTTCGGAGGCGTAGACCGGAGCGTGCGTGGCATCCGGAGCCCAGTAGAGGAAGAAAGGGTTCTGTGCCAGAGTCTGCTGCCGGATGAAGCTCAAACTTTCCTGGAACCAGAAACGAGAGGCAATATCATCTGCTATTATAACACAGAGTTTCAATCTCAGAAAACTTTCAGGGTGAATCTCCTGAGAGCATCACACTACACACAGTAGCAGAGTACCAGGATATAGTCTGGACACAGCTGAGCTTTAATACAAAAATAGATGAATAAAACCTCAAAATTCAATCCAAAGTTGAGCACAGTGCTCTTTCTAGCGGCGACGATGAATATCGCAGTTTCCTTTAGTTTCCACAACTGTTCCAAAACGAAATAATTATGTTTATGCTTTTGGATGAATCTATGATGTGGGAATCTGTGATCGGTTAAACTCACCTTCAAATAAATCTGGGTCAGGTTTGATTCCCCCGTTTTCACATTGATCTCAAATTCCTCATAATATCTGAAAAGCACACAGGGAAGATTGTGACTTTCAGGAGAAATCAGTCTCCAATCAGCTTCTGTAGTGTGCGTTGCTCACCTGAGAAAGAGAAGTACGAGAAGAAAACAAGCGGGCAGAGGCAACGTGAAGCCCCGGGCAATGTTAGCCTGGAACATTGTGAGTTACTATACCACCTGCCTAAGCACTGTTGCATTGAAACAATGGCGATGGCCTTTTTCAGCATGATAACCTGCCGTTCCACACTCCCAGATGTGTTCAGGAACCATTTAAGGAACATGGCAAGAGAACAAGGTTTTGACTTGACCTCCAAAGTTCCCCGATCTCAGTTCTACTGAACGTTTGTGGGATGTTTATTCAATCCATGGAGGCCCCACCTCACTTACAGAACTCGAAGGCTCACAGATACCACAGAGCACCTTGCGATGTCCATGCGTCGATGTGTCATTGCTGTTATGGCAGCGGTATTGGACCCTACACAATATCAGGCAGGTGTTTTTAATGTTATGGCTGATCAATATGAAGTCCACTGCGTATAGAATATAGCCTAGTATACATAGCACATGATCTACAGGGAAGTAAGAGTACGCAGAGTGTATCGAGTCCAACGCGGTGTACACGAGCGTATCTTAAAATGCAGCATATTTCATCACTCTTTTTTATGTTTCCAGCCCCAGTCTGAAGAGTGTGTGGTTCCGAAGAGTGATTAAGAATGAATTTAGTGAGGCACACACAGCGAGTCTCAGTAGAGTCGAGGTGTGTTATGAGCTGAAGCGTGTTGCTGCTTCGCCGGCTCGCATGCTCCGGCTGTTCCAGGTGTCCCAACACACCACACACACAACCTGTCGTCTCCAGGGTGTGTGTGTGTGTGTGTGTATGAGAGCTCGTCTGGCCGAGCTCAGGTACGCCACACTCATTAAATCCACTGCTAAGCACAAAAGTGGCACACTTGCTGGAGCCAATGACCCTGAATGAACATACGGTTGTTTTGGGAGAACAAACAGACAGAAAATTGGAGACCCAAACACAGCTGGTATAAACAGGAGTTTACAAAAAACAAAGCTAAATCTGATTAATTCAGAGAGGGAGCTGCCAGCTCGGTCCAGACAGTTAGGAGAAAAAATAGAGGTTACTGAATCCCAGTACATATTTACAGATGTCAGTGCTACCATTAGACTCTTGTATAAAGCCCTAATGGGACTGAAGCTGTTTTACCCAGGAAGATCTGCTATTCCACACTGATAGAGAATGTTCACAGACACAGAACGGACCGATTTTTCTTAGCTTTAATAGATTCTGGCTTTGTGATACACACCACAAACATATTCAAATTATTCATTCATTCATTATCTGTAGCCCTTATCCAGTTCAGGATCGCGGTGGGTCCGTGTTTTTGGACCGTGGGAGGTCCACACTTCACACTTCTCACAGACAGTCACCCAGAGGAAACCCACGCAGACACAGGGAGAACACACCACACTCCGCACAGAGAGTCACCCGGAGGACACCCACACAGACACAGAGAGAACACACCGCACTCCTCACAGACAGTCACCCAGAGGACACCCACGCAGACACAGGGAGAACACACCACACTCCTCACAGACAGTCACCCGGAGGACACCCACGCAGACACAGGGAGAACACACCACACTCCTCAGACAGTCACCCGGAGCGGGACTCGAACCCACAACCTCCAGGACCCTGGAGCTGTGACAGAGACACTACCTGCTGCACCATCGTGTCGCCCATATTCAAATTCAAATATCTGAATTAACCACATATATATTCCCCAGAGGAGGGAGGCTTGAAGTTTTCAAGGCATGGACATCACTAATAAAAAGGAGACAAAAAACCATCAAGCAGGACCCCTCTTTCTCAGACAGACAAGCTTTGCAGGATGAAACCTTGTCATGGACCATTTTTATTTATTATTATCATTGTCTTTCTTTCATTTATCTATTATGGAGTAAAAAAAACAGTCCACGTTTTCTGTTGAAACACTGGCACTTGTCCTTCACCTGACATTCAGCCCCTCATCATAAATGAGACAGTAATTACTCTTAGCAATTAGACACTGAACAGAGCTGGAACAACCAACATCTTTAGCACCACTCCGTCATAAAAGAGTTTTACAATCTTTATTCCCTCCGTTGATGACTCTCTTGCTTGAGAGTGAGATGTTTTATATTAGTTACGAAAGTCCAACGACTCTCCCTTTAACCTGCAGACACAGTTTCAGTTTTACACCTGTGTCCTGAACATTGATGCCATCGTTTTCTCTCGCCTTGACTCATTCAAATCATTTAAATGCATTTGTTTGAGGCTTTTTTCACGAAGCCAGGACGTCCAGCTATTGAACAAATATTTATTCGTGTCATATCTGTGATTTGAGGAGTGTGGTGTGTTCTCCCTGTGTCTGCGTGGGTTTCCTCCAGGTGACTGTCTGTGAGGAGTGTGGTGTGTTCTCCCTGTGTCTGCATGGGTTTCCTCCGGGTGACTGTCTGTGAGGAGTGTGGTGTGTTCTCCCTGTGTCTACGTGGGTTTCCTCCGGGTGACTGTCTGTGAGGAGTGTGGTGTGTTCTCCCTGTGTCTGCGTGGGTTTCCTCCAGGTGACTGTCTGTGAGGAGTGTGGTGTGTTCTCTCTGTGTCTGCGTGGGTTTCCTCCAGGTGACTGTCTGTGAGGAGTGTGGTGTGTTCTCTCTGTGTCTGCGTGGGTTTCCTCCGGGTGACTGTCTGTGAGGAGTGTGGTGTGTTCTCCCTGTGTCTGCGTGGGTTTCCTCTGGGTGACTGTCTGTGAGGAGTGTGGTGTGTTCTCCCTGTGTCTGCGTGGGTTTCCTTCGGGTGCTCCGGTTTCCTCCCACAGTCCAAAAACACACGTTGGTAGGTGGATTGGTGACTCAAAAGTGTCCGTAGGTGTGAGTGTGTGAGTGTGTGTGTTGCCCTGTGAAGGACTGGCGCCCCCTCCAGGGTGTAATCACACCTTGCGCCCAATGATTCCAGGTAGGCTCTGGACCCACCGCGACCCTGAACTGGATAAGGGTTACAGATAATGAATGAATGAATATCTGTGATTTGCTACAAAGTGTAAAACCTCTACATGTCGTGATGATCATTTTGGAGTGGTAGGATGTTTATTGTCATTTGAGAGATTTGTGAATTTAATCCAGAAGAAATCTGCAGTGTGTGTAGATTTAATAATATCATACCAACCCCCATGGAGTCATTTTAATCCTGTATGAGTCTGCAGTGTGTGTGTGTGTGTGTGTGTGTGTGTAGTGTTTACAGTCTGACAGCATTAAGTGTAATGTGTAGTAACTGAGGAATATAAACCAGTATAAATTTAGAATGTTTTTTACAGAACAACAGTAATAAGAGCAGCATGATTTTAATCCAGTATGAATGTGCAGTGTGCAGTGTGTGTGTGTGTGTGTGTGTGTGTGTGTGTGTAGACTTTACAGTCTGACAGTTCTAACCATGAAGTGAATGGTTTCCTGTAATTGACTGAACTCAGAGCTTATAGCTTTCAAACTGTGCCATCTATGGGAAATCTTGAGGAAATTACAGATACTTTATGCTGAACCAATTGGCCAATCAAATCCTGCAAATTACATCACACAGAGTCCACTGATAAAACTAATCAAGCTCCCACAGCGTGTAAGAAGCAATGATTGTGTTTTCGTGGCTCTGACAACTCAGAAAAATGTAATGGCAATGCAGGGGTCCAGGACCAAGACTGGGACACACAGGTGTAGATCATACCTTCCTATCATCTTGGAGTTGATGTAGACGGGGATGTTGGGACGGCCTGTATCGTTGTAGGGTCCGAAGTGACAGTTGGGAGATCCAAACCACTGATCGAAGCCATGCTCCAGGGGTAGGTACTGCTCTCTGTGCCCCAGGTGCCTGTGTGGGTGTTTAAGGGGTGGGACATTAGAAGACCGCCATCGCCGCCACCATCACTACAACATCACCACTGTGAGTGAACATTTATTTAAGCTGCAGCTTGTAGCCCACCATTTACCGATGATCTTGTTGACGTAGCCTTTTTTCTTCAGCATCTGAGGCAACAGGATCTCTTCTTTAGAAATTCCTCCCACTATCTCCTGCGGTGTGTAAGCTGTACAAGAGACACTTGTTTTATATTATTCATTCATTCATTATTATCTGTAACCGCTTATCCAATTCAGGGTCGCGGTGTGTCTCCTCACAGACAATCACCCGGAGGAAACCCACGCAGACACAGGGAGAACACACCACACTCCTCACAGACAGTCACCCAGAGGAAACCCACGCAGACACAGGGAGAACACACCACACTCCTCACAGACAGTCACCCGGAGGAAACCCACGCAGACACAGGGAGAACACACCACACTCCTCACAGACAGTCACCCGGAGGAAACCCACGCAAACACAGGGAGAACACACCACACTCCTCACAGACAGTCACCTGGAGGAAACCCACGCAAACACAGGGAGAACACACCACACTCCTCACAGACAGTCACCCAAACTGGGACTCGAACCCACAACCTCCAGGACCCTGGAGCTGTGCGACTGCGACACCTACCTGCCGCCTGTTTTATGTTATAGTAAGGCTAAACATTTTGAAAGCCATTGATGGTAAAAGATAAAGGTAACAGTAGAGCTATGATAGATCTTACCATTCCTGGCATGTGCGTTAGTGGTGTAGAATCCATTCCGAATCGGAAGTCTCCCAGTTAGCAGCGCGGCTCTGGCTGGGGAAAAGCAGGGACAGAGAAATGTGAGGAACTGGGAACAGGGGGATTGAAGGACCAAGGGAACAAGGACATTTCAGAGCCATTTCACTTCTAAGCCACAGAAAACCATAACACTCAGAGAAAATGAGGCAAATGCAAGGACATGGAATGTGCTACTCATCACGGAAAGCATCTGATGCATGAAGGAAACATATTACTACAGAGACCTGACAGTCCTTGTGAAATAGGACTTTGAATATCTAATGGAAAGGCAAAAACCTTCCTCAAGAGCAAATCTGAGTTGGGTTAAATTTACAAAATCAGCTGCAAATAAGCCTTTCGTTCCAGAGAGGAAGACAGAGCGAGATTGGAGGGAGGGGGGTGGAGGCAGGGGATCTTACACTGTGCTCTGTGATGAGAAGACCCTCGCCCTATCTGCTCCGTGATTAAAATTCTAATTAAGCTTCTGAGGAAGTTTCTCTAATACCGTCTCGACGGCGTTAATACAAACCACCAGGTGCAGAGCCTTCCTCCAGGGCCTCCATCGCACTCTTCCAGATTAACTATCGATTAAGCCTTATTTGCTTAAATATTAATTAGAAGTGAGAAGGGTCTAACAGTACGTTTTCTGCATAACACATTTGTTCAGATTCCCAAATTATGTATAATTTGCATATATCAGTAGTGTGAGTATTACACACATTAGCATAATGAGCTCTATCTTCTTGCCACTCAATGCCTGCGGTTCTCACATAGGAGTGTGTGTGTGTGTTTAACTGACCAAGGCCAGGGCTGGAGGACGCTTTCCAGACAATGTAATTTTAAATCGAAATCTCTCCCCAATGTCAGACTAATGCTGAAAATGCTTCTAAGATACTGCAACAGCTACTGTCCTTTACCGAATAAAAATATACATACCACCATACTAATGATTTAATGGTGGCATTAATGAGATCAGGTACTGGTGTTGGATGATTAGTTCTGGATTATATACACCACTCTAATTAATTCCTAAAGGTAGTGGATCAAGCTCCATCACAGAGAACACAATTCCACTGCTCCAAGTTTTACACCCCTCTAGGCCACACTTGGCATTGGGGCCAAAGCTCATGTGCAGCTGCTTCCGAGTGTCCCATTCAATATGGCAGTGTTTATCTATTGCTTTTCTATTCAACACCCGTGTCAGTAATGGATGCAAACGAGTTGTCTAATTAGAAGGGTCTTATATGGTGAATATAGAGTGGATAGCGTATGTATAGAACATCAGTGCAGACACGTACATGGAGAACAGAGTGGGTTTGCAGTGTAGAAGTTGGGGAAAAGCATCCCCTGAGCAGCCATCATGTCCAGGTTTTGGGTCTCTTTAGAGGGCTGACCAAACACCCCCAGATCACCCCATCCCATCTGAATAAAAAAAAATATCAAACTTAAAAAAATCATACTAAATATGCAAATGAGGGTATACCCCTGGGGGGTGTTCCACAAATTACGATTTCTCAGTTTACACAGATAACTCAAGTCCAAAGTCAAGCTTCTCCAATAAGAACCGAGATGATGGAGATTCCTACTGGACAATTCTCAACTTTGAGCTTAAGTTAGTTGACTAACCGAGAAATCCCGCTTCGTGGAACACCCCCATAGCCAAACAAAGTAGAAATCCTCTACACAGAACACACCCCTGTCGTTAGGCACAATTTCTGTTTATGTGCTGAGTACTACAGTTATTACACTCTTTATTCTTGATGGTTTTCTTAGGGTGACCAGATCTGGGATGGTGGAAAAGAACAGCATTTGTGAAGTTCTGCCCGGACGTTTTTTTTTAAGTCTAAAAAAGAGGACATGTCCGGGCAAAAGAAGACGTCTGGACACACTAGTTTTCTACCATATTAAACTCTGCAAATCAATAAGGACTACGTTGAATAATTCAAAATGTTAAGTAAATCATTTAGAGAGATCACTAAATCTAGGGTGACCAGACGTCCTCTTTTACCCGGACATGTCCTCTTTTTTAGACTTTAAAAAAACGTCCGGCATTTTGTTTTTCTAGAGCTTACATAGAACTTCGAGAAGTTTCGTTCACAAACTAGTCCCGCCCTCCCCTACTCCGATTGGTTCGCTTGAGTGAGAAGGGGGCGTGGTGAAGTAGCCTAAAATCTTCTGATTGGACGGTCTGACTGTAGAGCTACCGTTATTGGTCGATAACCTTCTCTGTAAACATTTAATTGGTCAGTCTGCACGTCAGTAGTCCTTGTTTACCTCAGGCAAAGCTCATGTACCCACCCTCATCTCGAGCAGCTATGCCGGAACGTAAATATAAGTTCTCGGATGAATTTAAAAAGAATTCCCCATATGTTCTGTAGCAAATAGAGGTGTAAAGGACCTAAAAGGACACATAGGTTTAGCTAAGTATACAACGGCAGCGAGAGCCCCCCCCCAGAAGTGTCCTCTTTTTCACCTCTGGTCACGCTACTAAATCTAAATATATGATTTCATTTTTTAAGACAGGAAAAATGTTTTTACTAAACTAACTCGCATTTAGTCGCAATTCATAAGGGAAATAAACATTTGAATGCCTGTCTACAGCTACAAGGGAGTTGCAAAATAAATAAATAAAACAACTTCTTTAAAAGTGAAATAAATCAATGTGTTCAAAAGTGTGAATTAAATGAAGTCAATTTCGCAGCATGGGTCTGAACTAAAACAGAAGCAACTGCTGTAAATGAACTTGTCAAAAGTTTAAATACTTTTTAAAACAAGGATGCAGAGAAAGAAGAAGTGACTATTTAAGTGAAGACTTACATCGTCCATGAGCATGATGATGATGTTTGGAGTCGAAACATCGCGGCTATCAGTGGCTGGAAGCAAGCACCAAACCCAATAAAGAACGAACGTATATATAATCCCCTTCATTTCCATATCATTTCATTACATTTCCACTTTCAGCTGCACGTCACATGCCTCTCTCACTTTGAGGAAGTGCACACAGCAGCACCCTATGCGTGTGAGTCAACGGCTGTATCCCAAACTGCTCCCTTCTCCCTACATAGTGCACTACGTGTGTAATTAAATGATAACTACACTTCCAGCCAACGCTTGCTGAGTACTTTAGAGTACATGAGTAGACTTTGATTTCTCCATGGGTTGAAACCGCCCGCAAAAGGATTCCCTCCAGCGCCAATGATGAGACTAGGATGGGTTAAATTTACATAAGGTAGTGCGTAGGGAGGCATTTGGAATTCAGCAACGGTTAAGGACTTCGTCAAAAGCTGCTTGTTCACTACTAGAGGCTTAAATAGCTACATATTATAGTCTCTGCTTTTCAACACAGAAGCAGAATTAGTAGTTCGTGTCGGCTAAAAATAATAAAGCAGATAAAAGCGAGAAAGAAAGAGCTAGAAAAGGGAAGAAAAAAAGTCGTACACGTCACTGCTACGTCACAATAGGCGGGCTTTGTGGAGGACGTCACTGTCTAAAGATGGCGGTGTGTGTAGCGGTGATAGCGAAGGAGGTAAATACAGAAATATCTTGTTTTTACCTTTGTTTCTGGTTGAAAGCTTGAGTTTAGCCGATGGGGGACATTTTATAAGATACACCTCTCAACGGTGTTTGAGGTCACGGGGTTTATTATGGAGATTAATGGCGTTAAAACTGAGCAGGGGCTCAGCAAATACCTCCTAGATTCGGAAGTTAATGAAATGTATTTGGTAATTCGGCTTTTCTTGCATCATTGCCGTTTATTATGGTGTACTATGCTGTTCTCTGCCCTGAGGAGCTCAGTTGTGTTGTGTTTTATCGGCTTTGTTTGGAACTGATTACAACAATCCAACGCTAACAATATCACAGCTTTTAGAGGTTTAACGATATGATTTGGTATCGATACCAGGTTCATTTTTTACCCCTTTTCACAGAGCAGGTGTGATGTGGTGGTGGATCATTCTCAGCGCTGCAGTGACACTGACGTGGTGGTGGTGTGTTAGTGTGTGTTGTGCTGGTGTAGAGTGGATCAGACACAGCAGTGCTGCTGGAGTTTTTAAACCCTGTGTCCACTCTCTGTCCACTCTGTGAGACACTCCTCCCTCGTTGGTCCACCTTGTAGATGTAGAGTCAGAGACAGTAGCTCATCTGTCGCTGCACAGTGTGTGTCGGCCGTCCTCTAGTCCTTCATCAGTGACACAGGACGCTGTCGGCTGGATGTTTTCGGTCGGTGGACTGTTCTCAGAGGGGTTTAAAAACTCCAGCAGCACTGCTGTGTCTGATCCACTCTACACCAGCACAACACACACTAACACACCACCACCACGTCAGTGTCACTGCAGCGCTGAGAATGATCCACCACCACGCCACACCTGCTCTGAGGGGGTCCAGACCATTGAAGAGCAGATTGAACAGGTACAGGGTGGCAGTGAATGTAGGGTATTAGTGTATAACACTTTTATTTGGCTCGGCAACATATTACCATAGGGTTGCTGTCAGGACATTTTAATTTTATTTTGTTCCAACACAACAGGAGGTCACATGATCAGTTGTTTTACTGAGATCAACTAATTAAAGGAGGGAAATCAGATGTGCTCTGGCCTGAATGGGTTAAAAGCGCCCCTTTCCAGATAAAATTCCCCATCCCTGCACTGTAGCATTTAAATTGTTTGGCTGAGAATTCCTAACCAGGTTAACAACCGGTGTGTGCTTTAGGTTTTCGGTTCATAAGCCCATAACATTCCCTTTAAGAACCTGAACTTGAGCAGAGTATGGTGTAACTATGTTTACTGTTAACGTTGTGTTTCTGCGACGCTCCCTCGACAGAATTATCCTCTGTACATACGGAGCGTCCCCACGCAGAGCGAGCTGAAGTTCCACTACACAGTGCACACCTCTCTGGATGTGGTGGAGGAGAAGATCTCGACAGTGGGAAAAGCCATGTCTGAGCAAAGAGAGCTGTATTTGGGTCTGCTGTATCCAACAGAGGACTACAGAGTGTATCCTTCAAATGAAGAACCCTGTAGCCTTTAAAATCTATTGTCATCTTTCGGCTGATTGTCACTGGAATCACATTAGAGCTGTTTTTACTTAAGGATTTACACATTTTCCCAAAAATGCTAATGTAAAGCATAAATATCTCCAACTTTAACTGTATCAGTGAACACTTATTTTGCACTTTTCCAAATAAATAGAAAAAAAGGAAAAATATTTCTATAAAATACACGTGTATAAATTAAAATCAGAACAAAACAATATCAACACAACAACAAAGGCTAGTTGTAGGCATATAAATGTATGTTAAGCCTTCTTTTAAACAACTCCCGAGACCCCAGCAAGTCTAATGTCAGACTATTCCGGGACCTCAGGGGCGCAGGGACTCCTGAAGGCATACGGTGGATTTGTTCACGTCCGTCGGCCACTGCTGTTGTGTTAGACGAGAAAAGGCAGGCAGTGTCCTTAACTGAAACAGATACGGTTACGTGACAAACTCCAAAGTCAAGTTTGTGATTGTCGTAGACTCGTCCAACACGTCGCTGAGAGACAACGAGATACGAAGTGTAAGTTTACCTCCCCAAACTTACTCCTTGAAATAGTGCTGAGTAATCCTGGATCAGTCGCATCTAACCGGTCAGTGTCTCACCGCAGATGTTCAGAAAACTGCACAACTCCTTCACAGACGTCATGTGCAATCCCTTCTACAACCCTGGAGATCCGATTCAGTCAAAGTAAGACCTGCTGTGAATCTTCACAACTATTCACTTTGTCCAGTCCACTCACCGTACAGGAGCGCGTTGTACAGGGTGGACTATTTATATGGATACACCTTAATAAAGTGGTAATGGTTGGTGATATTAACTTCCTGTTTGTGGCAAATTAGTATATGGGAGGGGGGAAACTTTTCAAGATGGGTAGTGACCATGGCGGCCATTTTGAAGTCGGCCATTTTGGATCTAACTTTTTTTTTTTCCCCCAATGGGAAGAGGGTCATGTGACACATCAAACTTATTGGGAATTTCACAAGAAAAACAATGGTGTGCTTGGTTTTAACGTAACTTTATTCTTTCATGAGTTATTTACAAGCTTCTGACCATTTATAAAATGTGTTCAAAGTGCTGCCCATTGTCAATGCAACCCTCTTCCCCCACTGATAGGAATGCTAGCACAGGCTTCCGTGCTGAGAATGATTCTCTACCAAAAATAATACCAGCCCTAACCAGTAATGAAGATGCAAAATGCAAATGAGCCTTTAATTAATCACTGAATGTATTTTGTGAGCCCCCTGACCCATCATGTCTTTTGCATGCCTTGATTTATCCAATAAGCACAGTAGCAAAACAACCACAGGCGCCCAAGTACAGATTCATTCTCTAACTTTGCTGTTTTCATTCTTCTTCTAGGGCCTTTGACAGCATGGTGTCAGCGATGATGGTGCAAGCTTCCTAAAGTGATTCCTACTTTATTGTAAATACAGCAGCTTCCGTGTCCCTCGCTGCATCGTGTCCTGTGTGTATATGCTTGTATATAACAATCTTTTCAATGAATACATTAAAAATATTGACTCAATACAGCCAAAAGAAAAGTTCATTTATTTATTTTTCTTCATCAGATTCATTCACTTATTTACATTAAACAATAACCAGAGAGAATACAAAATGAAACTAAACACTGAAATTCAGAGGCAAAGCCAGCCTCCAACAGACCAGTCAAGTTTAAAGAAAGTAGATCAATAAAAATACAAATAAAATGGCAACAGTCCATTCGTGTAAACCAAGTCTTCTGCATTGATATACGTTCAGGCTTGACGTCCAACAAAAGAGGAAGCTAGACCCAAAATATGTACTTAACCGTACCATGGCCGTTTGTGTTTGAGAGAGACCCATCCAGGGAAGCGCTGTGATGCTCAGTAGCACCTAGAAGTGCCGAGGTGAACACGAAAAAGGAAAGAAATGAACAAACAAGAAAAGAAATAAAATAAAAACAAACAAAAAAACAAACTCTTCTTTCTGTCAGTAAGGAACACACCACGGCTGGGGTCTTCCACCTCCCCTGAAAAAGGTCAGCAAGTCTATTTTCACAGGAGCAACACGTAGCAGATGCATTTTTAATCTCACTGGTAAAGAGTGTGGTTCTACGCTCCAAAACCTGTGCAAATTATTTTTCTACATGACATTTTCTATCCTTGCTCTTAAAACTGATATGTAAACAGTATTCAAGCCTTGATCAAAAGGCAAACAGCTGAAACAACTTCTATGTTAAAGGCTCAGCAGCAGCTCTATGAATGTGTCACAAATAAATACAGTGGTTGAGTTCCTAACTTGTGTTTATTGAGAGTCAGAAAACATGTTATTTCTTACTAATTGAAGGAATAAGGTTTAAAAGACCGTTGCCCCCCCCCAACGGTGTTGGGAAACTCTAATAGGCGTCTTGCCTGTGACGTAGATGGTGGACAACACTCTAGAAGCTGCACTTAATTTAATGCAAAATGACGAAAAGGTGTGTTGTTTTTGGCTGCAATCATTCAATGTACAGTGGGACATCTGTGAACAAATGGCCCAAAGATCCCAAAATATCCAGAAAATGGACTAAATTTGTCCACTTTAAACGGGCACTTTGGAAAGGACCATCCGCTCACTCCGTTATCTGTAGCTCATTTCACTGGCGCTTTTCCAACAATATGGGCATGTAAGGACACCAACGAAAGGTGTTCAAGAGCCTCTGTAACATGGAGGTAAACAGGGTAAGGACACTCACTTCGCCTGTTTTAGTTGGTGTTAGTTAACGTTAGCTTGACTCGCTAAACTCGGTGCTCAGATTATACTCGGCTACGTAGCTGCATTACGGAGGTTTATAGTGTCGGAGGAATTCGAGTTCGACTTCGATCACATTTACAAGAATAACGGTACCTCTACATTTGAGTTTAGCTTATTGCTAGGCTATTGTCATGAATAATGTTGGTTATTTAGCTAGATACTGTCATAACAGTCAGTCATAACGGTGTTTTACCGCGGCGTTGTTCGGCTGTTGTCCACCAGTGACGTCACGGTCGCGTTCGAGAATTTCCGTAGAGAGCTCGGGTTTTTCCGTCAATTTAATAAAATTGTCAGTTTTAAAGCAAATTAAGCTGCTATTTTCATTTTAATTCATACTTATATCTGTCAGTAACTACAATAATGTGGAATATTCATGGAGGTCCATTAAGGTAATGCTAACCTGCCACAGACAGAACAGCAGACGACCTGTAACCCGATCAATTTTTGTCACTTTTGACTGCTACAGCCATCTGACAACGTTTACGAACAGATAGTAAACACAGAGCATTTCTCTACACGAACACGCCCTGACCTTCGTAAAACAGTGAGAGGACTTACGACGTACGCAGAGCAACAGGCGGACTACAGTCTAACATCTGAACTACAGAGCGCCCCCTGTATGGCCAGTGGAGTTGATCAAATGGACGAAGGGTAGAAACAAGGTCATTTTTAAACGTCTATTATCAGTTTGAGATCTGTCCAACAGACTTTTGCTTAAACCGATGTGATACAAAGCCACAGAAGCTATATACAGTACACGCAAAATAAGAGCAGCAGTGAAGCACTGACCGGGTAAATCCGCGAAACCTGCCGTTGTTAAACCTGGAGCCGCGGAAAACTCGTCCTCTGAAGCGTCCGCCTCGCAGGAAGCCCCGGTCTGTGCTGCTGATGCCTGGCATGTTGGTCCTTTTGGGAGATACCTGTGACCAAAATGCACAATGCTAGTATTTCCAGTATTTCTATTAAGATAAAGATATGTATGGATTTATAGAATGCCATCAGAAGCCCCTGATTTAATTCTGCACGCTCAGCGCTCTCATGGGAGACACCTGTCCTTACGTAAGCAGCATTTTTCATTAGAGCTGACACTTTAGATGCGTGGACAGATGCTTTGAAAGCAATGAGCTCGTCATCATGTGACACAGATGTCGGCAGCTATGAAGAGCACATGTAAAACAACGGCCGTTTGAGGGCCATTTAAGCAGGTTTTCTTCACGTATTTCTAACTGACACTGGGTGTAAGGGTCTGTGTGGCCCTTGGTTTGGTACAAGTTCCTACAAAAATGTATCTGTTATAAGAGCAATCATCCAATAATTAATCAGAGCTGAACAGCAGCCTCCTAATTATTAAAAAGACTCCTCTCTCACCTTAATGACCCGTCCTCTAAATAAGGTTTCGTCTAGAGCCATGGCTGTCCTCACCGACTCTCGATCAGAAAACTCAATGTAGGCAAAGCTGAGGAACAGAGAAGAATGTGGATTTATAAATCAGTCACTGTGCTGAAGTAGAGGGGGTGAAGTAAGTGCCCTCACCCTTTCGGATGACCGGTGAATTTGTCGCACAGGATGGTGACTCTGTTCACGTGGCCGCAGCCGTTAAAGTGGATCTCCAACTCGTCGGCGGTTGTCCCATAATCCACCTGGTTCCAATCAAAACAGAGTTCACTGCAGTAAGGTCATGTGGGACAAACAAGACAGTCGAACCTCACTGACCACTGTCCCTTCTGTGAGGAACCTCTTGATGACCCTTCGCAGTACATTAAGGCACTAGAACCCTATCTAGAAGGTAAATGCTCTTTAAAACTAGTTGTCTGTCTTACACAGTCAAGGCAGCACATACAGGGGTTAGACAATGAAAGTGAAACCCCTGTCATTGTAGTGTGGGAGGATTCATGGCTAAATTGGAGCAGCCTGGTGTCCAATCTTCATTAACTGTACATTGCACCAGTAAGACCATGTGCATCCAATGGTTCAAACACTGTGTCCTGAAGGCGGTGCCGTGTATCAGGACGACAATGCACCAATACACACAGCGAGACTGGTGAAAGACTGGTTTGATGAACATGAAAGTGAAGTTGAACATCTCCCATGGCCTGCACAGTCACCAGATCTAAATATTATTGAGACACTTTGGGGTGTTTTGGAGGAGCGAGTCAGGAAACGTTTTCCTCCACCAGCATCACGTAGAGACCTGGCCACTATCCTGCAAGAAGAATGGCTTCAAATCCCTCTGACCACTGTGCAGGACTTGCGTACGTCATTCCCAAGACCAACTGACGCTGTATCGGCCGCAAAAGGAGGCCCTTCACCGTACTAATAAATTACTGTGGTCTAAAACCAGGTGTTTCACTTTCATTGTCCAACTCCTGTACATCTTGAGACACAAGACGACGAACCCCGTCTTTTCCGAACATCTGCTAACACAAACCACTGGACAGCTTTACACATCTGGAAGAGAGGGCCAAGTCTCCAGTCTTCTCCGTCTTATGGTAACATTCAGAACCTCTCTCCGGCTAACACCATGCTATCACCTGCATAATCTGGCATCATCATCAACTAATCAAATACCTGTTTGGCTCTAGTAGTCCAAATAAACTGCGTAAACAGAAAAGCTGGTGAGATGCGAGGAGACTAACGCTCGCTGGATACAGGGCTGGTGTGAACGCTGTTCTCTGTGGAATTGGTTTCTGATTGGAGTTGATGCTGTGGGACAAATAAAACTAAAAGGGAGCAACCAGCTCCAGCATAAAAACATTTTATTCTGCTTTCTAGGCCTTTACCCTCTAGGGATGCACACAGTCCTTGAAAACCAAACTGATCTACATTCAGCTCCAACGTGTCTCCAACGTCTCTCAAAACACCTGCTGGGCTTTCAGCGTGATCAGGTTTTTACATTCAGTCTTTTCAAAGTCAGATACGCAGTGTAACAGCTTATGAGGTGTAGAAGAGGAAAAATCTGGTACAAGGCTTACGTTCCCCACGTAGACAGATCTGTTGTCAGCATCTATTCTCTCCTCGTGAGTCATACTGTAGAAAAGTCCTGGGAAAACACACACAAACCCTGTTTAATTTGAATTTGACAGACATCAGCAACTGCACACAGGGGCCAGCAGATACAGTCAATACATGATTACACTCCTCACCCGTCTCTCAGAAGCTGAGGGTGGCTAAAAATACAACACTATAATACATTAAATCATGTGTACCCCTGTATTTAGGAGGATCCATCAAAATGTAAAGTCTGATATACTGCCATTTGCACATAGTTCAATGCAAATCTATAAGCTGTGTGTTTAGGTAATGAACCTAAACCAAATAGCGGCAAAGAAAAAAGGTTTATCTGATTTATAAATGCAGTAAAATTACTGGATGGTACTCCATCCAGAGCGCAATAAAAAAAACCCAGAAAAATTTAAGAATGAAAATCAAAAGAAAAACATAAAACCTGGCAAAAGATAAGTGAATAATAACCTCACCGTGAATGTACCGTGTTACTCTGCTGACAGCAGGTAGTCTGTGGTTAGCAGAGACTTTCCATAACTGTTCTAAACCTATTTTTATACCATCTGCAGTTTTCCAGCAGCTAATAAGTACTCAAACTCACAGCACATGCACAAAACACTCTACTTTATCACAATAGCACACTGGCCACCTCCACCCGAGACACTATGAAGGTTAAGGTCTGCCAGTAAAAGACAGTCTCTCTCTCTCTCTCCTGACAGCAGTGTGTTTAGCTGAGAGCGTGCTGCAGGCTGCTGCCGGAGCACGGCTCATTGGGCAGCGATGAGGCCAGCAGAAGGGCTCAGGTGTTATCCAGCTGATCAGCTCACCTGCCTGAGGGTTGTAGAGGAGCTGCTGTCTCTCTCCTCTGTACTGCACCTCTCTCAGCTTCTCTGCCTCCTCCTCCATCTCCATCACACGTGCTTTAATGGCCTCCAGCTCCTGGAGGAGGGAAAAGACAGGAACGAGTCCACAGTGCAAGCACAGACAGCTTGGCAAGTGGAGTCTTATACATATAGAGTGTGTTAGTCGTCACTGTTGGAACAAAACCTTGTATTCCCATTTGATGTTTTAAACTTATGTTTTATGATTATTATTTATATTAATACTTTGATGAATGAACAAACACAGCGATAGTGTGTTTTGCAGGAATCATGATTAACCTGATTTTCTGAATTTCACCTCAAAATACTCTAAATGACTTTATACACCAATCACACACTTTATAAAATATAAGTGGGGTTTGCTTTTAAACTAAAAGCTAAGGTGAACATAGGTTTAAAAGATAGGTTTATAAAAAAATTAATCTGAACACTATTAAAAAATATCTCTTGGGTGAGTCTTACTAAACTCCCTATTCCCTACATAGGGCGCTTGATATCAATACAAACACTTGCCCCTGAAACCAAAAAAACGGCCAAGAACTTTAACAAAACACCAACCAGAGACTTAGCTACTCCAAGCTGGAAATAAAGTGCGCAGTCTAGGTTTATAAGTCAGTGTTCCTGAGCTCACTCTGTGCACTATACAGGGAGCGAGGGCTCATTTGAGATACAGCCATCGGTTACGTCACATTAAACCGCCATTTTGAACTAATTCGCAAAGTCTAGGGCTGAATCTTAATTGGCACCCGACTCCTTACGTGGTGCACTACAAACAAGTCACAAAAGCATGAATAATTTACACCAAACAGTGCATGGCCTGTTTAATAGTGTGAACAGAAGGCTATGGCTGAATCCTGAATGTATCTTTTGGACACTTCATAAACGTTACGAACACTGAAATCATGTTTTCTTCATGATTTATGAAGTATACACTACAGCGGAAGTAGGGTGCGATTTGAGACTCGGCCCAGGAGTAAACCAACGTTCTCCTTTTTCAGAAGAAAATTTAATACGGCTCCGAGCTTCACCTTCACAAAGTTCACCCTCAGTAAAGCCGTTCAGCAACTTACTGGATCCTCCGAGAACTGGTTCCCTGTGTTTAGAGCTCCTTTAATGTCGTATATCTTCTCCGCCATGTCGATGAACAACACGGACTCCTCCACTCATTCCACCCTTTTCCCCTCGCGTCTTCAGGAAACTCAGGGCCAGAGACTCTCACAAACACTGTTTATGCTCTTCCACAGGTCTTAAACCCCCGAACTAACTCAGAAGTGGTAAATTAATGGCGATATATTTGATTACAATCTGAAGAGAACGTGTCCTTGTTCACGTTTGACCCAAACCATATTCACGGAGCAAGGGAGGGGGCTTTAATCAACAATCAACTCACCTGCAGGTCAGGTGACCCCTAAAAACCTGGATAAAATCAGTTGGTTTACATTTTACATTATTGGAATTATTTTTTGTGTTCACAAGTGTTCATGAAACTACACAATTAAATAGTTAAAGGGCCTATATCTTTCATGTTTTATTATCCATCACTAAGTCCACTTATAGAATCTTGTGTACAAAATTCTATAAGTGCTTACGTTTGGGCATGAGCTTTGCCTGACGTAAACAAGGACTACTGACGTGCAGACTGACCAATTAAATGTTTACAGAGAAGGTTATCGACCAATAACGGTAGCTCTACAGTCAGACCGTCCAATCAGAAGATTTTAGGCTGCTTCACCACGCCCCCTTCTCACTCAAGCGAACCAATCGGAGTAGGGGAGGGCGGGACTAGTTTGTGAAGGAAACTTCTCGAAGTTCTATGTAAGCTCTAGAAAAACAAAATGCCGGACGTTTGTGAAATTCCGCCGGACGTTTTTTTAAGTCTAAAAAAGAGGACATGTCCGGGTAAAAGAGGACGTCTGGTCACCGTAGTGTTTATGTGGTCCTCATGTGGCAAGGAGTGAATGTGGGCCAGGCATGTAATTCTTTGTAAACACTTGTTTACGGTGTTTTTCTGTTACAGCGACGTCTGGCTGCCATTAAAGCTATGAACGCCTCAATCCACACACATCAGTTTCAACCGCTCTAGGTGTTGAATAAAAATGTACATATTGTTATATCTTTAAAATCCAATTGCTGTAAATTTACAACTTTTTAAAATGTATTTTTATTTTTTTATATTGTCAGTGGCTTCAGATAAATGTGAAAAATTAAATATGAATGTCTTCCTACCATTATCACTGCTTCATGAACTCTTTGAATGATTGTGATCATATTCTAGTCCATCTTCAGTGATGGTGCTCTTCACTGAACTCATGAAAATGACCATATTTCCAGAACAATTATTAGATTATACAGTAATTAATATTTATTGGGAATGTATTTTTCTTTTGAAAATCTAACTCAAATGTTTGTAGGGATTTTAAACTAAAAGCGAAGTAAATACACATGAAAATGGTCTTTGGGCGATTAAAAGAACATATTAATGTATAATCCTTGTTCCATTTTCTTGTTCCATGGAATGGCAAACATCAAAAGCTGTATTTTTAAACATATTTCCTCATGTAAGATTACACTGCATTCAAAAACATGCAAATGGCAAGTCACGCTCGACTGCAACAGAATGAAAGCTGCCCAAGAAATGACACGGCACCAGGGTCGTTTTATATTTCACTGTCTTTTTTAATTACACAGATACGTATCTCAACACAGACAATAACCTGATTTAGAATGTTTACAGCGTCACATATCCAACGAAGCGCACAGTAAGGGAAGGTAGGGGGCAGCAAAAGAGGGAGGAGAGCATGCAAGAAAATAAAACCCAAAATCAGAAATTCTCCTGACACAGTTCACTTCATCTAGAGACTGATAACAGGACCTTTAAAGAGGAAAACAAAAACATGTTCTTCATCACACCAACCTTTTCCTACAGAAACAATGTCTCTTCTGTAACAATGTATTGCACAATACAGCAAATAATGTTTCCCTAAACAAGTCAAACCAAGCTTTTGTCTTTTAGGTATCTTTACAAAAACTGTCCACCTATTTTTTTTTAGCATTTGGGAGGTCAAGCGTCCACTCCAGCGTCGCTAACAATAGCACTTTATATTTTCTTATTAGTGTGAGGTTTCCAGTATAATAGGGTGAGCCATGTCCACTGGTAAAGGGTCCCTATATGGAGTGAGAAAGGCTTAACGCCTGCATGCATCGTGGCTAGCAAAATATTACAGCTACACCCCTCATGAATGCCATAATCAAAGTCATGAAAAAGCCTGAACTCAGCTCAGATCATTTACATTGAGTCACCTGCAACACGGACTGATCTGCGTCCAGATTGGACGGCTCTCGCTTGTCACAAGGGCCACTTACACTTGCCAGAGGTCACTTTTTGGGCCACTTTTGGCTCACATTGAGTTAGCTGCAGCCAGTAAAGTCATATATCTTCAGATCTGTTCTGTCACGATGAGCATTCTTTTGGTTCATATGCGGTTTGAAGCACCAATGTTTAGCAAGAAGTGGCCCATGTCTGTATTCTCTCTGGAACAGATCTGACGCTTAAAAATGCTCAGCCCAAAAACCGGTGAGCTCATGTTAATAGCGCACCAGCTGTGACTTAAAATTACACAAATGACATCATGCTAATTTTGTGAATGAGCTATTTCCTTTCAACTCAGTGTATGATTATTTGGGTTCCATTTAGAGACCAGTAATCCTGCCAGAGTCTTTTAAAAAATAATGATTAAAATAGGTTAGTGTGTCTTCTTTATTGACATTTTGTGTTCATTTCTCTCCAAGGGCCCCCGCGGTTAGCAACAGCTTTACTGGTGCTAGCCTTCATGCTAATAGGCCCAAATAGCTCCCCAAACCCCTCCACAACCACAACCACAGATCTGCTCAGAGAACCAGCGCCTACCACTGTGCCCAGAAAGAGCAGAGATATATACAGCAAACGGTGGAAGATGCGTTAGCATTTTTTCCCTTTATTTTTTGGTTCAACTTTGGTTGAAGACACAATGAGCCACGGATCAGATCATATACGTACGGCCTGTATATGAAATAAACGTGATGAGCTAAGCAGACATGCAAAGCGCAGAGGAAATCAACGAAGACAGAAAGAACGGAGGAGTGAAGTGCGTGCGTTTTCTCTGCCTTAATTTTGCTCGCGGGTGTCGTATTAAAGCTCTGGAGATTCAAGTAGTTCGTACAGCAAAGATCATGAATAGAAAGCCTCTATCTCTTTCAAGCACACACTCGAGTTGCACACTCATCCCCTCTTGTTCTCCCTCTTTCTCTTTTACACATAATCATTCACTCCCACAATCATATCTGTTACATCCTCGAGCAAGGCTAGCTATAGACGCCTTTCCGTGGAGTCAGCTGATGCTTTGGATTTGCAGAAACAAGCAACTCTCTGCTCTTAGAAAGCCGTGTGTTTGGCGCCGCTTTGGTTCACGGTTCACACAAAGTCCAGAATATCACTGCCTGCAGAGATGCTTTGGTCTGTGCTTTTACTCGTTTGGGATAAACTATGGGTTACGGATTTATGCTGAATGTTTACACAAACCAACCAAATGGACATTATCTATTGAAATAAACCACGACCTGAGCCTAACGATTGGTTTCCTCTGCTCTTAAAACTGCTGGTTAATCAACATGCCTCTCATGTCACCATTATGTCAAGACGTTGTCTGTCAGACCACGAGAAGCACAGCAAAACCTTTACCTTTAAGTACCTTTACCTTTAAGAGCGGACACAATATGAACATAAACGCTACTTAATAAACTTTGCATGTCTGCTAGCGGCACTGTTCTCCGAGCAAAGTGTGGCTCTCTCTCTTCCTCTTGGACAGGAGGTAGCTACAGAGGAGAGACTGGGAAAGATGAGGAGAGAGGAGACAAGAGGACCAACAGTTTTAAATAAAATAAAATAAAAATGCAGCAAATCTGACCCTGTCTGTGGAGAGAATTGTTAGTGCAGCTCCTATCGTCTGCTCACACACAGAGGTTCGGCAGGCGGAGTAGCATGTAGCTAAAAAAGTTGAAAAACTTGTATATATTAATTTAGATTATAAAATAACAAAATAGAGCATTCAAATATGTACTGCGATAAATTAAAGCGCTAAAATATGACGACAACAACACAATATACAACAACCCTTCAAGTTTTGGTCCATGTCGGAGGTATGGCATGTGGACAGAACGTGTCGTTATTCCGTTTGACGTTAGCAGGCGGCGGGAGCCTTTTCTCGTAAAGCTGGAGTGCTTTTGGTTTTGTTCAGACGACCAAAACAGATGAAAGTACAAACACGGACTTGCCAGTGATGTCACTTCACTCTCGAGGGTTTCCTCATGTTCTGAGCACCCTCAGGAAAAACATCACTGTTCGCTAACACTTTGCTAGCGTTGGGATTTTACTTAGTGTAAACTCACTCAACTCACTGTGTGTTTCCAGATGTGTTGTGCCATGGGGGACACCACCGCCTCCGCAGAGAAGGCTAGCTACTGCATCTGCACCTTAAATGAAGAGTTCAGTCAAATAATGCTAGGAGTACTAATGCTAATGTTTACTAAAGGCACTTTTCCACTGCATGGCGTTGGCGCGGCTCGGCTGGATGCGATTCTCCCTGGTCACTTTTCCACTACTACTGCCAGTCGGCGCTCTGCAAGGTTTACACTCACTTGGACCCATGAAAGAGCAGGTACTAAAAAAGTAGCCAGTTCCAAGGACCTGATTTGCCTAACGGAAAACAAAAGAGCAGAGCCAAGCTGAGCCAAGTAGGGACCATGCAGTGGACAAGTGCTATAAAAGTGAATGAGAGTGAATAGCCTAGTACTGTGCAGCTGACGTCATGCTAATCAGGAGCTACCAATTTTCATTCATTGTTAGCCATGTTAGTATGTTTGGTCAAGCTATTCCCCTATTAAAGACAAAACTGGGAAAATAAAACAGACTTACTGTCTAGCTAGCTGTGTTCTGCAGTGTAGCCAGAGAAGTCAAACTGTTAGCTTGGTTTAGCTTGATTCTGGTGAACGGCTCTTGGACCATGGGCAGGTTCAAAGTTTGGTTTAGCGTGTGTTTGTTTGTGAGGTTATGTTTGGACCACTGCGGCGGCACGTTGGCCTTTACAATGGCAATGTTTCACACAGATTTCAGACAGAGCTTAGCTAGCAGGATTAGCATATTGAGAGGGATTCCTATTATATTATTTACAAGGTGGCCCTTTGTTGCGTATCATATGGGAAGAGGATTACTAGTCAGTCAGCAACAGTGGAAAGCATTTTAGCATATTATAAGTTGTATATGGTATTTGAAAATGAACATGGGGAGGTTTAAATTTATAAATTGCACAGGATTAATACAAACTGGGATGTTCATAATTGGTAAAGATGCCTAAATCTGTGGTGGCACAGACTAGGTCAGTTTGTAAACAAGACTGATTAATGCAGATGGGACTAAAATCACTGAGTAACTCCCCATTTCCCCATTAAACACGAATCCATCCAAATAGTAGCTAAGAAAGGAGATACCTCCAGCTTTTGCTGCACTTCACAGAAGCTGCTGACCGGCCCGCTCCCCCGTGTCGCTCACAATAATGAAAAATAATGCTCAAACGAATAAATCCGAGATACGTGAGACGTTATTTTTACGGTTACTTCTCCTCTGCGAAACTGCCGTTGCTACTGAAGTTACTAAGCAGACTGTGTTAAAGGACACACACTTTAAATCGCATGGCTGCTCTCTTCCTAAAGGGAAAAGAACGTGGGGAAATTTCAGCACATCAATCAGCAGAGCCCTCTAGCAGTAATCTATACGAGCAGTGATGAGAAAATCACTCCCACATCCTCCTCCCCCCTCTACCTACGTCTATAGATTACATACTACACAGAGAAAGATACGTCAGGGGGGGGATACAATGTCGTAAGGTCAGGGGGATAAAAATGCGAATGCGTAATTACAACTGCTTTGATTCGGAAGGAAAAGAGTGGAGAGAAATTAAAGTCTAGACATTATACTTTAAAGGTTTCTGTTATTTGGCAAACACATTTTTGGACCTCTTTTTAAATACTATATACATTCACATTAAGTTACTGTTGTTATTTTAAATATATTTATATGTATATTTATAATATAAGGTTTACCCTAAGGGTGGTTTCTGAGGTTCCATTCAGTAGCTGAATTCTCTTCTCTATATTGCACCTCCGTCCTCTCACTGTCTCACAATGCGAGCCAATATAAAATACTCTACATGAGGATTTCTCTTTTTCATCAGTATCGATACAACAAATCGAACAACAAGGTACAGCACAACCTTTCTCCCCTCGTTGTCTCTTTTCTGTCCCGCTTCAGTGTTCAGCCCGAACTGAAAAGAAGACAAAGGAAGCGTAAAAGAAGAAGAAAAAGAAGAAGAAAGGAAAATAAAAGTCCCCCCCCCCCCGGAGTACACACAAGGGCAGCGCAGGCAGACGTTAGAGACGGAGACACGGAGAAACAGAAATAAAGGAAATATGTACACGTTTGATCCCTCCTTACAGATCTGCTCTTTTCTGTCATCAACGGGCGGGAGACAAAGGAGAAGGACGGGGAGGTAGACGGAGAAGAGAAGAAAGGTAGATGGACAGAGAGAGAGAGAGAGAGTCAGAAGAGAATCTAAAGAAGAGTCTGCGCCTCTTTCATCGGCGCATCAGTCATGCTTTGGAAAAAACGAGGGAGAGTGAAGAGATACAACTCAACGCCAAAAAAAAAAAAGGTCTCAGCGTCCGGAGAGCAATCGTTTTTTTTTTGTTTGTTTTTTTTTATAGAAAAAAAAGAAAACAACATAAATTGCTTCAGAAGGAAAAAAAACCCCTCATCCTTAGTGTACAGTCCTTCCACGGCCGGGGTCTTTTTTTTAATGCCATGTCTTTTCTTTTGAGGCCAAGAGTGTGTTTTTCTGTTCATCGTTTCCATCATTTTCCTCGTCCTTGCCTTAGTCGTCTCTCTCTCTTTCTTTCGTTTTTTCTTTTTTCCTTCTGTTTTCAGGGGGTGGAGTCAGCCGCTCCTTTCGCTCTCCACAGAAACCATACTCAGGGTTGAGGAGGTGAACTTGTTTGCGTTTGGTTACGAGACGAGTGCTTCTCCTTGACTCTTAGTAACTTTGGCAGTGTTTTAAAAAGGTTTGGATCGTGTGTGTTTTTTTTTTTTTTTTTCTTGTAAAATTCATTTGGGTTCGCGTCAGAACAGAGAGGTGAGTCCGGTGTAGGTTTTTCTTGGCTCGCTAGCAAGGTAGTTATCAGGTCTTTAAGCTTTTATTATTATTATTATTATTATTGTTTTATTAATATCATCGTTATTATTTCTTTTGGATTTTATTATTTTTTTTGGACTTTTCTTTATTCGTTGTTAAAGCCGAAAACAAACCGGTGAAAGAAATCTTTCGTCATTGTGTGTGGAATGG
>NC_089819.1:53124274-53131774 GCF_029633855.1 Hoplias malabaricus
GGAAAACATGGGGGCAGCGATATTAACGTTTTAATCTCCACCGGGATCTGGCAGGTTTCAAGGTTTTTTTCCCCTTCCTCCCTCTCTATTCCTCTTCAGAAACAGCCTCTTCAAAGCAGCTTTAGCTCGAACTGCACTGAATCCAAGTGTGGTTTTGCATCAACTGGGACACGCTTCAGCACAAGGGAAGGGAATAAAAGCTACTGGCTGCAGGGAGTACTGTGTTAAATCTCTGGCTGCTCTCTTTTCTGCCATTTGACACACACACACACGCACACACACACACACACACTAACAAACACACTAACACACACACACAAACACACACACACAAACCCACACACGCACAAACACACAAACACACACACACACACAAACACACATACACACACAAACACACATACACACACACACGCAAACACACATACACACACACTAATTAACACACAAACACACACAAGCACAAACACACACACACACACGCACACACACACACACAAACACACACACTAACAAACACACCACACACACACACACACTAACACACACAAACACACCACACACACAAACACACACACACACACACACACACTAACAAACACACACACACAGAGCTGCTGCATGTGTTAACGTATGTTCATGACTTCAACACGAATGAAATACATTAAATGCCCCAAAGTCTGCACTGCTCTGTGTTTCTTCTGAAATCAAGTTTATTGCTGAAGGGACACCCGCTACTTTTCTTCAAAGGCATTTTACACTAACATTCCTTTGAGGATGTGAAGCTGTACGAGAATTAAAATGGTCAAATCTTGTGTTCTTCTTAATTAGCAACTGAAGGTATTTTATGAGGTTCTGTCCCTGAAGAGAACACAGTTCCACTGCTCCACAGCTGAAGGCTATGAGAACGCATCCATGGACTACTACTCCTGGGATATATATATGTATGTGTGTGTGTGTGTGTGTGGAGGGGGGTTTATGTCTTATAAATTTGGAAGGACATGATGTCCTCAAAAAAATAGGACTATCTCACATTTTATGGAACTGTGAAGATATTTAATGGTCTTCAACAACGTCTATGGTTTTTAGGACTGGACACTAATTCAATACCAATAAATATTGCAATATAAAATGTTTCTATATCAACGATATTATTTTAAACTACATTTGAAAAAATTTCAATACACATTATTTAAAACAGGCGGCACGGTGACGCAGCAGGTAGTGTCACAGTCACACAGCTCCAGGGCCCTGTGGGTTCGAGTCCCGCTCTGTGAGGAGTGTGGTGTGTTCTCTCTGTGTCTGCGTGGGTGTCCTCGCGGTGACTGTCTGTGAGGAGTGTGGTGTGTTCTCTCTGTGTCTGTGTGGGTTTCCTCCGGGTGACTGTCTGTGAGGAGTGTGGTGTGTTCTCTCTGTGTCTGTGTGGGTTTCCTCCGGGTGACTGTCTGTGAGGAGTGTGGTGTGTTCTCTCTGTGTCTGTGTGGGTTTCCTCCGGGTGACTGTCTGTGAGGAGTGTGGTGTGTTCTCCCTGTGTCTGCGTGGGTTTCCTCCGGGTGACTGTCCTGTGAGGAGTGTGTGTGTTCTCTGTGTCTGCGTGGGTTTCCTCCGGGTGACTGTCTGTGAGGAGTGTGGTGTGTTCTCTCTGTGTCTGTGTGGGTTTCCTCCGGGTGACTGTCTGTGAGGAGTGTGGTGTGTTCTCCCTGTGTCTGCGTGGGTTTCCTCCGGGTGACTGTCTGTGAGGAGTGTGGTGTGTTCTCTGTGTCTGCGTGGGTTTCCTCCGGGTGACTGTCTGTGAGGAGTGTGCTGTGTTCTCCCTGTGTCTGCGTGGGTTTCCTCCGGGTGACTGTCTGTGAGGAGTGTGGTGTGTTCTCCCCTGTGTCTGCGTGGGTTTCCCTCTGGGTGACTGTCTGTGAGGAGTGTGGTGTGTTCTCCCTGTGTCTGCGTGGGTTTCCTCCAGGTGACTGTCTGTGAGGAGTGTGGTGTGTTCTCTCTGTGTCTGTGTGGGTTTCCTCCGGGTGACTGTCTGTGAGGAGTGTGGTGTGTTCTCTCTGTGTCTGTGTGGGTTTCCTCCGGGTGCTCCGGTTTCCTCTCACAGTCCAAAATCACACATTGGTAGGTGGATTGGTGACTCAAAAGTGTCCGTAGGTGTGTGTGTGTGTGTTGCCCTGTGAAGGACTGGCGCCCCCTCCAGGGTGTATTCCCGCCTTGCACCCAATGATTCCAGGTAGGCTCTGGACCCACCACGACCCTGAACTGGATAAGCGCTTACAGATAATGAATGAATGAAAGCCGACAAGTTTAGGTTTGAGGCTGATGTCATGTTTCATGTTTGTTCTGAGCAGTTTTTTCTGTGGCTGTTATATTGTTCATATCGATATTGGAATTATATCATATCGAACAAAATTAAGATATATATCGTGATACAGATTTTGGCCATATCGTCCAGCCCTATGTTTGTTTGTTTTTTGGTTCTAAAACTGAGTGAAAATGATATATGTTGGTTATTGAGATTAAAGGAACACTAAGCAGTATTTTTCCCTTAAAATTACAGCTTCAAAATAATTGTGGTGATTAACTGACCTGCAACAGAGAGATTAGAGCCTCTGTCATTGCTACTCCAGGCTCAGCACTGCAAAGACTGCACTATGTAATGTTTGGAGGAGGGTAGGAAACCACTACCCCCCACCCCTCCCCGTTCACTTTCCCATTGATTTAAGTACAGTGCTGTAAAAATGAATCATACAAGGGGGAGCCAAAAAAAACACAACCAAATCTTACCTAGTGTTCCTTTAAAGTTAGGGTTAGGTGTCGGTTTAGCGTTAATTAGCTACAGTATTAATTATTTAAATGGACAATCCTTGCAAATAAAGCAGAACAAACGCGCGTGTGTGTGTGTTGTTACTCACCCTGCTTGCTGTGGAGTTGCTTTAGTGCTGGGGAGAGTGGGATGCTGGGGGCACCTGCATGAAAAACAACTGCAATTAAAAGGGCTTAGGGCACAGTGTAAATGCAGCACACACCTCTGCAGCAGCTGCAAATGACCTTTGATCCTGTATCCATGGTGTGTGTGTGTGTGTGTGTTACTGTACATCACAGGGAAAATGAGATTTAATACATCACAAAAACACACAAACAAAACCACTAATGGATCCCCCATTTACTTCCATTCACTGTTAGCAACATTAGCATTGTGTCAGAGTATAATGAAATGCAAGAGAATTGGAGCAGGGACCTCCTCGTCTTTCTTTATCCCTTCATCTTTCCCTGCTTCCCTTCTGCTCTCTACAGCCTCCATCCCTCACAAGTGACTCTGTCCCATCCCTCTCTTCCTCCTGCCCTTTTCTATCTCCATCTTTTCACTCATCCCTCCCCTTTTTCATCTTCTCTTCTTCCCGACCTTTTCCTTTTCCATCACTTCATCCATCCCTCTCTTGTTCAGCCTCCCTCACTTTACGTCTCCTGCTGTTTCCATTCTTCACTCCCGCTCTCCCCTACCCTTCCTTCTATCCCCCACCCCTACATTTCTCTTTCATCTCAATCCTTCTACTCATCACTGCAGTCTCTCTTCAGTTCTCCATCTTCCCTTCTCTTTCTCCAAAATTCTACCCATCACTCTCTCTCTCTTAATCATCACCTGCTGCGCTGTTTTGTTCTGATTTCTTCTGCAGGGTGCTGCATTTCTACTGCACTTTTAACTGCAGTTGTCTCTCATAGCTGGGCCAGATGGTGACAACTTAAACCCTAGCCTGTGTGTGTGTGTGTGTGTAGGTGTGTGTGTGTGTGTCTTTTGTTCCTACCTGCTTTCCTCCAGATTTCTTCAGGAAGGTACCCGGATGGAGGCCGGTGGAGGAAGTCTCTGTGAATATCTGCCATAAAGAGTGTAAGAACGTCAGTTCAACTAGCCATGGACATGTGTGTGTGTGTGTGTGTGAGAGAGAGAGAGAGAGAGAGAGAGAGAGAGAGAGAGAGGCATGCTGAGAGCTGCTGTTGTGTGTACCTATGTGCTGCGGCTCATTGCCGTTAGTGCTGTTGGAGGGGGATGAAGGCTTGTGTTGATGGTGAAGAGGGCGTGGGGTGGAGCCCCCACCTTTTTTCATATCCTCCACATCGCTATAGCGACGGATCCAGTGGTTCATCTCCTCGCGGTCGGCCTCCTGACAGCGGCGAAGAACGGTCAGAGAGCGGCGTGTCTTTTCCACCATGTCCATAATACAGTTCAACAACTGAGGGAGAGAGAGAGAGAGAGAGAGAGAGAGAGAAAGAGAAGAGAGAGAGAGAGAGAGAGAATGTAATTAGTGTCATAAATTCACAAACTTCACAAAAGGAAAAGATGTAAGAGAGAGAAGCGAAAGAGGAAAAGAAAGATGGAGAGGAAAGGAGAGCAGTTATATTTTCTGTATCAGGACAGCACCTGTGCCTGAGTTGAGTAAAAAACTTGCAGCTGTATTTAGAGTGTCAGTGTGAGTGTGAGAATGTGTGTGTGTGTGTGTGTGTGTGTGTGTGTGTGTGAAGCTTTTAGCTGGGAGCACTGCACTGTTTGCTAAACCCATTAGAGCTGTCCAGGTGCGACCCTAAGTGCTGTGTAGGATGTGTGCATCTGTTCCAATGCGTTTGTGATTGTGTGTGTGCCTGTTTGTCTTTATCACATTGTAAGGACTTGATGTCCTTATGATGATACGACATGACAAATGTGAATGAGGTCCTCACAAGGAACAAAGCTGGTTTTATTTTCACCACAAAAGTGGTGAAACTTTTTGTGGAAAATAAAAAACAAAAGCAGAAGGATGCCTCGTGATCAGAGGTGGAGCTTAAGGTGGAGGCTGTAGTATTACGTGACCCCAGTAGTACAGAAATCTGACCAAAGGAAGTCCTCACAAATGAGGCAACACCAACAAGTGTGTGTTTAACAGCGGTGCTGTGAGTGTTTGAGTGGATAAGCAGCAGCAGCACAAGGCAGCAACAATAGCACTGAAACAGCTGTGCTGCCAATGGCAGAGACCAAACCAATTCATCCTCTCTCTCTCTCTCTGTCTCTCTCTCTCTCTCTCTCTCTCTCTCTCTCTCTCTCTTTTGTTTTTTCTTCTCTTTCATTATTTTCTTTCAATATATATGTCTTCTATCTTCGTAGAATCTTTCCCAAGCGTTCTCTTTCAGTGTAGATCTCTCTCTCTCTCTCTCTCTCTCTCTCTCTCTCTCTCTCTCATCACTGTGTGTTAGTTATATTTATATCAGTGGAGTGAGTGAAATTTGGCTGTGTTCCAGCTCGGGCCGGTCTCTCGCTCTCAGCTGCAGAGCCCAGCTGGATCTCTCCACTGGGTCCTTCACTCCATCTGTGCCCCTTTTTTAACTCACACTGTATGTGTGTGTGTGTGTGAGTGTGTGTGTGTGTGTGTGTGTGTGTGTGTGTGTGGAGGACATGGAGGTGAGCTGAGCTGAAAGTGCTGCTGCGAGCCTTCTCTCGAAACTGGTTCAAAAGTTTGGAATAATAACTGTTACACACACACACACACACACACATTCATAATCCATACACATATATACCTCCACATTGCTGCAATCAGGTGGATAAAGCCAAGCTGTCAGGTGGACTTACGTTATCCAGGTGTTTCCACTCCTCTGCCCACTCGCGGTCAGTCAGCCGGTGATCGATCACCTCCTCCTGACGGGCTCCGTGCACTGCTGCAACACACACACACACCTGAGTGAGCATAACACCACACCTGTGTTCATAAACACACATGCCCCTTACGCTCTGCTGTGTAAATGTTGTGGGAAGTGCAGATCCTAAACTTTCAGTGCGTGCCAGATGTGTCCCAGCCTTCCTGAATAAGAGGACACTGTTCCTGCCACAGGCTCTCATGCGGCACCAGAGTACTACTAACATAATATCACTGAACAGCTCAACACGCTTGGAGGAGCACACTAACTGGCAATGCTTTTACACCAGCAAACTAAAAGCGCTGGCTAGCATCACATTAAAAGCATTTACTCTGACTTCTGTATTAACATCTGGATGAACTGCATCCCTCTGTACCTCCTGAGGGGATCGGGTCAGTGGTTGTGTCTGACCTGTCTGACGGTGGCGCTCTCGGGCCTCCCTGTGCTCCACGTGTCTGTAGGCGTCTCTGTAGTGGTGAGCCAGGGCCATGTCCTCCAGTCTGTACTGCTGAGGGCCGGGGGGGTTTGTGTGCAGGCCGTTGGGGGGGTGTGTGGGCAGGCCGTTGGGTGGCGCGTGGGCGGCCAGTCCGCTGCTGGGGCTGAAACGCTGGCTGGGGCTGACCGTACACGGCCGCTTGGCCAAATGCTCCGCGTGCAGGCCGTCCCTTTCGGCGCCGGCGTCTTTGGTCCTGGAGAGGGCACAGAGACGTTAGTTTCAATGCTATCCTTGTAAAGGCACTTAAGGGTTAATAAAAGTAGACCAGATAACCCGCTGGATTTCTGACAGTAAAATGTCTCTCTCTCTCTTTGTCTGTTTCTGTTTTTCTCCTCTCCTCCCTCCTACCATCGCTCCATCCAGCTGTGTGCCATATGTAAACCCACCCACAGACTCATCTACGGAGGAACAGCCCAGCCCTTAATCTCTCTCTGTGTCTCTCTCCCCCTCTCTTTTTCACTCTCTCTCTCCCTTCTCCTTCAATGTCTCTCTCTCTTTAACTCCTCCTCTCTTTCTCGTTCCTTCTCTCTCATGTTCTTTTCTTCTTACTCTCTCCTTTATCTTTCCCTTTCTGGCTCTGTCACTCATCCACTCTTCTTTCTTATTTAGTCCCTCCCTCTCTCTCTCTCTCTCTCTCTCTCTCTCTCTCTCTCTCTCTCTCTCTCTCTCTCTCTCTCTCTCTGCACTGTGTGTGAGCTCCCTCGCTCTCTGGCAGATGTTCGATGACACTGGTGTGTGTGTGAGCCATCTGGCCAGCCTGCGCTCCAGTGTTGATATTAATCTGTTTAGCTTCAGTGCAGCGGCCAAGCATCCAGAGGTAAATCTTCCTCTCCCTCCCTCTGTCGGTGCTCAAACCACAGCAATGCCAAGCATACCCACGCATGTGTGTGTGTGTGTGTGTGTGTGTGTGTGATATTATTTTTTCATATATGTGAACAAAAATGTCCTAATGACTTTGTAAGGAATGTTGAGGAAAACAGGTCAGAAAATAAAGTGAAAACGCTAAAATGATTCCTCATTTATTTATTAATTACTGAGGTTTAAATGATGATGTCATTCTCACTGCACGTACGACACGTCTCCTGTAATATTCTGAAACATTGAGATCTTATCTCAAACACAGCATTACATATTAAATTAAATGTGTAATTATTATTTGTCATTGTACAATGAAACGTGTCTTCCACACACACACACACACACACACACACACACACACACACACACACTAGTGCACTAGTGTTCACACATTCACCCAGTCACTCACACACACCTTGGGGCGATTTCAGAAAACCAGTCAATGTATCAACAAACCAAGAATAATCCATTAACCAACAGAGACAGTC
>NC_089819.1:53139274-53172185 GCF_029633855.1 Hoplias malabaricus
CGATATAATTCCGATATCGATATGAGCAGTAAATAGCCGCTGAACTGAAAGCAACAAGACATCAATATTAACATCGTAATGCGCCATGTAACGACTGTCAGTCAGTGACAGATGCTGTAAATAATGTGAATTGAAATATTAAAAACATATTATAATCGTATCATTTATATGAAAACATTTTATATTGCGATATTTATCGATATTGAATTATTGTCCAGCCCTAGGTACAAACAACTTAAATGTACCTTTAAAGGTACAGCAGTGGGTTTAAAGTCCAGCTGTGATCCTCAAAGGTACAGTACATCCTCTTCTCCAAATAAAACAACAAAATAAAAGTCCTGGAAATGAAACGAAGTGTATGACAATAAACTCAATTACATTCATTCATTCATTCATTCATTATCTGTAACCCTTATCCAGTTCAGGGTCGCGATGGGTCCAGAGCCTACCTGGAATCATTGGGCGCAAGGTGGGAATACAACCTGGAGGGGGCGCCAGTCCTTCACAGGACAACACACATACACACACACCCCCCTACGGACACTTTTTGAGTCTCCAATCCACCTACCAAGGTGTGTTTTTGGACTGTGGGAGGAAACCGGAGCACCCGGAGGAAACCCATGCAGACACAGGGAGAACACACCACACTCCTCACAGACAGTCACCCGGAGGAAACCCACGCGAACACAGGGAGAACACACCACACTCCTCACAGACAGTCACCCGGAGGAAACCCACGCAGACACAGGGAGAACACACCACACTCCTCACAGACAGTCACCCGGAGGAAACCCACACAGACACAGAGAGAACACACCACAGTGCTCACAGACAGTCACCCAGAGGAAACCCACACAGACACAGAGAGAACACACCACACTCCTCACAGACAGTCACCCAGAGGAAACCCACGCGGACACAGGGAGAACACACCACACTCCTCACAGACAGTCACCCGGAGGAAACCCACACAGACACAGAGAGAACACACCACACTCCTCACAGTCACCCAGAGGAAACCCACGCAGACACAGAGAGAACACACCACACTCCTCACAGACAGTCACCCAGAGGAAACCCACGCAGACACAGGGAGAACACACCACACTCCTCACAGACAGTCACCTGGAGGAAACCCACGCAGACACAGGGAGAACACACCAACTCCTCACTCAATTACAATTACAATGAATATAGAATATGGTACAACTATGTTCCCTAATTAACGTAATGAACCACCACAGTGACAGTTTTTGTAAGAGTGTATTATAAGGACCCTTTCTGTCCTTCACCTTATACGTCCCCTATCAAACATAGCGCTACAGTGCTATAGGGGACCACTGCTAAACGCTGTGATGCACAGAGATCAGAGGCATGTCCCCTGTAATAGCGCCCTAGTGCTTCGATGTAGGGAGCAGGGATTAAGACACTGTTTGTAACACAGCAGAGCTACTCCTGCCCCTTCTGCTGGGCCACTGTTGTTGGGGGTCACTGAACGACAGAATATGTGTGAGAGCGTGTGTTATTTTGCATAAGCTCAAGGCTCGGAGCCACTTGCCACTTGGATCAGTGGCATGTTCGCACTGCTGCGACCGTGTGTGTGTGTGTGTGGATTCATGTTGCGGAACGCGGGTTCTTTCATTTCTCCCCCTGCTTTAATCTCTCCGTTCCAGGCTGGACACATGTGACTTTTACCATGTGACTCCGCACTTGTGCGCTGCTTTTAGTGGTGAGCGGAGAAGCACAACAGGTGAAACAACACAGCCTGCCATTGCTATATAGGGTAGAGAGATGTGCCCGGCTCACAGATACCCCACGCTTCTTTGGGGCCAGTAAACAAACCACACACACTGCCAGAGCCCTGCAGACAATGCCTTGAAAACACACTCACGCACACATACACTCAGCTAGGCCTTTCGTCTCTGAGGAACTTATAAAATGTCAGTAAAGGCCCCTGAGCTGCTGCCATTGTTCACAACTTCTAACAGTTACCTGAAAATCACTGCTCAGGCTCCTGCTTACGTTTCTGGTCAGTGATGTATCTAACGTCTCCCGAGGCTGAGAGTGGTTAATCTGACGCATTAGGCCTTTAATCCAGCTCCTGAAGTCCTACCCAATGGAGGCGTAACAAATGTATCATTTGCGGTCAGCCATTTTTTAGCTCAAATAAGAAATGTAAGTATTATATCACAGGTAGATTGTATAAACAAAATGCTTAATTATAAATGAGCTAAGAATTTCACAGAATCTTTAAGACCCTGTTTTGAAGGGCAGTCTGAACTGAC
This sequence comes from Hoplias malabaricus, assembly GCF_029633855.1. Classification (NCBI taxonomy): domain Eukaryota; kingdom Metazoa; phylum Chordata; class Actinopteri; order Characiformes; family Erythrinidae; genus Hoplias; species Hoplias malabaricus. Next base: position 53,141,560 of record NC_089819.1, read on the forward strand.
ACTGGAACTGCGGTCCTGCGCTGGTGTTGTTCATTTGTGTGTGTGTGTGTGTGTGTGTGTGTGTGTGGGTGGGTTCTGCAGAATGAAGTTGCTGAAGCAGCAAAGTGAGACTTTAACTATTCAGTTCACATCCTCGTCTTCCTTTTATCCTGGTGCTGCTCTCGCGCACACGCATACTCCTCCCGACAACCCTCGCAAAGTCTTTCAAGAGTTACAATTCACCCTTGATGAATAAACCCAACTCCTGAACCCCTGCAGGATGTTACTTATGAATGTATCACACAAAAATAATTCATATACTCACTTCAGAAGGCTTGGGATTTGCACATGTGGCAGTTAGCGTTGATACGGGATGTGAGTGGCTCGGAGAAAGGTCTGAATGGCTCAAGACTGATGAGTTTTCATAGGTTTACGCACTCATATCAGATCATATGACCATCCCCTTGTTACTACACACTCTGTCCATTCTCTCAGCTCCACTGACCACACAGGAGCACTCTGTAGTTCTACAATTACAAACTGTGGTACATATGCTGCTCTACATACTTCGTTACCCACGTTCCCCCCTGTTCTTCAGCGCTCAGGACCCCCACAGAGCAGGTGTGATGTGGTGGTGGATCATTCTCAGCGCTGCAGTGACACTGACGTGGTGGTGGTGTGTTAGTGTGTGTTGTGCTGGTGTAGAGTGGATCAGACACAGCAGTGCTGCTGGAGTTTTTAAACCCTGTGAACAGTGTGTGTTTCGTTCTCTAGTCCTTCATCAGTGACACATGATGGATGTTGTCGGCTGGATGTTTTTGGGTGGGGGACTATTCTCAGAGGGGTTTTTAAAAACTCCAGCAGCACTGCTGTGTCTGATCCACTCTACACCAGCACAACACACACTCACACACCACCACCACGTCAGCTGTATGCAGAGCAACAGATGGACTAAAGTGATCGTAGGGTCAGTGGAGTGGAGAGAATGGACTGTGAAGCTGATAATATTCTGATATGGCAACCAAGGCTCACTGAAGACTGTGAAGGCTCTGATAGAAAGGTGTGTGTGAAAGGTGTGTGTGTAGTGGTCAGCGTCCAAGTTGACGCCCGTCCACTGCTGAAAGCACCTACTCTGGGCACCTGGACTTTAATGTTACATTTCAAGCAACAGTTCAAGAAAAGCCCTTACTGGTTGTGGGTGTGAACGAGGCGTTACGATTGGCTGCCTGGCTTACGGCAGGTGGTGGAGGAGGCATTGTGGGCGGAGTCGACCTGGGCTGTGTTTTGACATCAGCTGGTGAATCTGGCATTGTTCCAACCTTCGGTTCAGCACTACCTGCACAGGGGGACAGAAGAGAGAGGGGGGGTTGGAACGATCTGAAATAAAACTGCAACAAAACACACTCTTAAAGCGACACTAGATCAAATTTGGTATTTTTGCCCCTGGGCTCATCCTACAGTTGCAGAGTGCACTTCACTCCTGAAACAAAGCGCAAAGGGGAAGCTGGAGGTATTCTACCCTCCTCTAAAGGTTACATAGTGCAGTTTCTGCAGTGCTGAGCCTGGAGCAGCAACAACAGAGGCTCTATTCTCCCTCTGACGACCAAGTGTTCCTTTAAACGCATGGGCACCTACTGACCTAGAGGCTCAAGCAGCAAACCCTCCTCTAAAACCCTCATGTTTGGTGTCCAGAAAGAGAGTCAGCACACATACTAGTGCACACAGACACACACTCCATAGTCAAATGACATGTGAAGTCCTAAGACAAAAACAAGACGGCCGCTGTTCTTGTTCAACAGCTTTTGCAGGACACCGTTATGGACCACAACAAAGCCTTCCACTGCCTTTCACTTACCTCCACCGAGAAGCTTACCTAGGATCATGGATGTCAGTGGCCCCGTGTTCCAGCATTGCACTAATAGATATCTCTTCACACAGAGTCACAATGTGTTTGATAGCTTTCGAGCCATGCAGTCCTTGTAAGACAGATACACGGAGTATGTAAGGGGGCTTGCGCTCTGGGACTAAATCCAGTATCCCTTCTGTTGGAAACATCCAGTACCACCTGTTCTCCTGCTCAGCTGCTGCTAACGGGACCCCACCGATGCCCCCTGCAAGTCCTGACATCCCCATCAGTGTCCTACACACACACACACACACACACACATATTCCATCTACCCCTCCACTGCACCCCCTCGACCTGCGGATGGAAAGGGGCTTGACTGTCAGTGACAAGTGCAGCTGGATCTGCTGCTGTCCATCACAGAGGTCTAGCATCATCACAGAGCTCTGTCTTGCACAATGCTGTACCTTCTACCACCATCTTACACCATCACAGAGCTCGGTAATACTCACAGGGCACTACCTGGCACTCTACAGCCTCACCCCAAGACATAGCTCCAGCTTCTACTGCCATCAAATAGACCTACCACCAGTGGATGATCAATATCTTAGCCACCACCACATAGCTGCACCACATAGTTACCAGCGCAGAGCTGTATCACACAGTTAAAACATCATCACAGAGCTCTACCCTTATCACAGGGGTCCTCCAACGTCATAGAGCTCTATCACCTTCCACCATCATAGAGCTTCCGGGTCTACTAACATCACAGAGCTGTATCACACAGTTAAACCATCATCACAGTGGTCTACAACCCTCAAAGAGATCCACTCTTTACCACCATTACAAAGCTCCATCACCAGCACAGAGGTCTACCACCATCACAGAGGTCTACCACCATCACAGATAACTACCACCATCACAGATGTCTATCACCATCACAGATAACTACCACCATCACAGAGAAGTACCACCATCACAGAGAACTACCACCATCACAGAGGTCTACCACCATCACAGAGAAGTACCACCATCACAGAGAACTACCACCATCACAAAGGGTCTACCACCATCACAGAGGTCTACCACCATCACAGAGGTCTATCACCATCACAGAGGTCTACCACCATCACAGATAACTACCACCATCACAGATGTCTATCACCATCACAGATAACTACCACCATCACAGAGGTCTACCACCATCACAGAGAACTACCACCATCACAGATAACTACCACCATCACAGATAACTACCACCATCACAGATAACTACCACCATCACAGAGGTCTACCACCATCACAGAGAACTACCATCATCACAGATAACTACCACCATCACAGATGTCTATCACCATCACAGATAACTACCACCATCACAGATAACTACCACCATCACAGAGGTCTACCACCATCACAGATAACTACCACCATCACAGAGAAGTATATATCTGATTCATGGACATCCGATATTTTGAGTCGCCAATCCACCTACCAACGTGTGTTTTTGGAGAGTGGGAGGAAACCAGAACACCTGGAGGAAACCCACGCAGACACAGGGAGAACACACCACACTCCTCACAGACAGTCACCCGGAGGAAACCCACGCAGACACAGAGAGAACACACCACACTCCTCACAGACAGTCACCCAGAGCAGGACTCGAACCCACAACCTCCATGACCCTGGAGCTGTGACAGAGACACTACCTGCTGCTCCATGGTGCATTTTTCTGTGTAAAGTCTGATGCCTTCAGCTATTAATGAGGCTAAAGTTCTACACTATAGACTCCACACTGGACTCACACTAAACTCAACTCCCTATCAAAATGCGTCAGAATGCACCTCCACTGTGGAGCATGTATAAGAGCGCACCTTCTTACGAATGCCTAAGTGAGTATGATCATGTGTGCGTCTGATTGTGTGTGTGTGTGTGTGCTTTTGTCCGTCTATTTGTGCGTGAGCATGTGTTGAGCAGCAGACTCTCTCCGGCGCCTCTTGTCTCAGTCCCGTCACTCATTGTGGATCAGTTGCCTTCACTCCATTCGCCTGTCACCTTCCACCGGGTCAGCTAGGCCCCCCGCAAACACACACACACAGACACGCTCAGGCTGTATGCTGCGGTGGCCGACCAGCCCATGTTCGGAGGACACCCCCCTACCCCATACACACACACACCCCCAATCAGCTCCCAGCCCTGCTCTCCTATCAGTGGAACTGTCAAGTGCAAAAATAACCAAACACACAGGGTCACAGCCAAACCACTAACAGGCAGATAATTGGTGCTCGACCTTCCTGGGACAACAGCTGCAGCAGGGTGATGGGGTACAAAGGCAGGAGCAAAGGCTCAGGCAGGTGGGGGGCGCTATATGCTTCAATGGCTGCGGATGGTCTCGAGTTGCTACTTTGGTAATAGGTTTGCAGCTAATGATCAAGTCCCTTGTCACTTTTAAGAGAAACCTTTTAAATGACTGCTCTATTTACTGTGTTCATTTGTCAAGCGAAGAGTAGGTGGTGTTTTTAAATTCGGACAAATTCCGGTCGTGTCACACGTGTCATGAACATTGCGGAGAATGACTGGGGGTTTAGTGTCCGTGGTAAAAGACATATCCGCAATAAAAAGCCTCCTTTTTATTATAAACAATGTCCTCAACTGATCCCTGCAGCTCCACAGCAGTAAAGGCCAGGGTTCGAGTTACACAGGCAGCTGCAGCACTGCAGTGATTACTCTGAAGACCTCACAACTCAGCCAAGAAAACACCAAGCCAAGACTGGCTGCTCCAGGGTTAAGAGAACATTTCCTAACGCTGCTCCTGGAGTGCACTGCGTGATTTGGTGTTTTCTCTGGCCTCGCAGACTTCATTTGGAACGCGTTTGAGTGGAATCAGGTGATACGACTGACACCACAGTGTTTTGCTGGCCGGGCAACAACACACCGGCTCTATTCAGCCCTCGCTAACAGTGAATATCTCACTGTGGAACTGAATCGGAAGCCCAGAGCACAGCCACACAGCCACTGCACCATTCACACGGGTTCAGACTGGAATCAGTTGCGTATTTAAAGGAGAATGATGGGGTTTGGAGGAGAACAATACGGTTTATTGGAGTGTTATGATATTTAACAGAGACCGATGGTGTTTTTTAAGGAAGAACATAGTGTGGGAATCATATAAATTATTGGAAAATGCTGGTATTTGTTGGAAAACTGGAGGCTGGAGAATGATGGCGTTTGGTGGACAATCAGATCATTGTTAGAGGATGATATCAGCTGGAAAACAGTGACGTTTGATGGTGAATGTCACCGCTTGTTGGAGAAAGGTGCTGTTTGGAGAGTAACACCATTCGCTGAGATACCAGTGTGATCTGGGTTTGAGAGCTAACGTGTTCACCCAAGGCTCCTCACCTCCGTCTCCATGTTTAAGGCCACACACCGTTTTCTATCTCTAACAGCTCTTTGGCTGAATCCTAGTGAGAGAGATCTCGCTCTGCTCCTGGAGACTCTGCCCTGGGGAACGTGCCCATGACAGCCGTTAGCAGTGTATTCATTAAAAACTTGACCAGTGCCCCTGGGCAATAAACATAACAAGGTGTTAGCGTTAATGCTCCCGCTGACGAAAATAGCCACGGGTCAGTGTGCAGTGTGTGTGCAGCAGAGGGGTGAGGGACTCTTCTCTATGCCATGGCCAAATGTAGGCAGGTAGAGTCAAACGCCCTGGACACCAGCCTTTTCTGTCCATCTGTCACCCAGTCCAGCCCCATAATGGATCTCCACACACACACACACACACACACACACACACACACACACACACACACACACACACGCAACTGATGTCAGCAGCTAAAGTTGGACCAACTGTTCTTCTTCAATGTTGTGTTTTAATAAATGACTAAAAATTATTGTATTACATTTTTACAAAATAAAAGTCTAACTACTTTCAAATATAAAAATTCCTCCCAAAGTCTAATGATCAATTAAATAATTTTAAATAATCCTGATCATATTTCACAAACGCACACCCAAATGTGAGATTTCCTGAGACTTTCCTGAGACTTAGAGCATCGCATTGATCCGAATGTGAGGGGTTTAAACTGAACGTTAATAGCATTACTCTGTTAACATTGGCTCATGGTGATGTTCCAGACTCAGTCCAGCGCTGGTTTATTTGATACAGTCCTGGTCAACAACAATAACCCGGCTCAGCGTCAGAGCCCTTGTGTGTGTGAGTGACACGGTGTAGCGTCCCGTCTGAAAAACAGCCCTTAATCAGTTCCCTTTAATTTGCTCCTTGGGGAAAGCGTGGCCCCCTCAGCCCTCGGCCCTGTTTGTCTCCACATGGTAACTGCTGCTCGCGCTCCCAGGGGATTCTGGGAGTGACCCGAGGCCTGGGTGAGGGGGCCGTGATATCTCCCAAGAGGGAGAGAGACAGAAAGACAGACAGAGAGAGAAAGAGCAAGGGGCACCATCAGTGATCAAAGCATTAAAAGTATTTTCTTCAAGAATTACTCTTTTTTCTAAATTAATTATTAATAATATTTTCCAGTTGTGTCCATGTTTTTACATTTTTTATTAATTTTAAGTTGCTACAGTATTTAAAAAAACATCTCAATAGAAAGACAGATAGAGAGAGAGAGAGAGAGAGAGAGAGAGAGAGAGAGAGAGAGAGAGACCGTCTGTCCTGTGCTCAGTACATCCACCGTGGGATTACGGACAGCTGTTTAATCTGACCAGCTAAAGGCTGAGGCAGAATACACACAGAAAAAAAGGAGACAGAGAGAGTGATAAACACACACAGAGAGAGAGAGAGAGAGAGAGAGAGAGAGAGAGAGAGAGAGAGAGAGAGAAAGAAAGATGGATTTTGCTTTTAATACATTAGAAAGTCCACAACGTACGAGCCCCCATCTGTGACCATCTGTGCTCCTGTTGTGCTCAAGGACAGGAAAACTCACCGTGAGAGAAAATGAGACAACGAGAGAGAGAGAAAGAAAGAGAGAGAGAGAGAGAGAGAGAGAGAGAGACAGAGGGAGAGAGAAAGAGAGAGAGACAGAGCGAGAGAGACAGAGAGAGAGAGAACAGACAGCGCGAGAGAGACAGAGAGAGAGAGACAGAGAGAGAGGCGAGAGAGACAGAGAGAGAGAGAGGGAGACGGAGAGAGAGAGAGAGACAGACAGAGAGCGAGAGAGAGGGAGAGAGAGAGAGAGAAAGAGAGAGGGGGAGACAGAGAGAGAGAGAGAGAGAGAGAGAGAGAGAGAGAGAGGCAGGGAGTGAGAGAGAGAGAGAGAGAGACAGAGAGAGAGAGAGAGAGAGAGAGAGAGAGGCAGGGAGTGAGAGAGAGAGAGAGAGGAGGGGGTGTTTGAGGCAGTCCAGCTGAGAACCACCCTCTTTCCAGACAGTTCGAACATCTGGGTGAAGATGTCAATCAAACGGAGCTAAACATCTGAATACAGTGTGTTGCAGCTTCTCATCAACATGTATCCACTTATTCCATTAACCAGACAGGAACTGAACCCAACACACACACACACACACAAGTATACATATAAGGGTGTGTGTGTATATGTGTGTGTTATACATGCCCCATTTCGGAAACACTCACTGATTTTTCCTCCTTCAGTAACGACACTTTTCCCATTATTCCCAATAAAATAAAGAAAGAAAGAAAAGCATTCCCAGAACTATTTTTAAGTCCCAACATTGTCCTTTGGCCTTGACTTCTGCCTGATCTTTCTACACAGCCAGGACACCTCTATTCTGAGACACACACAAACACACGCCCCCATTCGCACACACACCCCTAAGGAGACGCCACGCTGAGAGATCAATAAGCCAAATAGACGTTCACTGGATACAACGGGTTTATAATGGACCTCCTATAGACGCGTGTGATTCTTCTGTAACGATGTGCCGTCTCTCCGCACGTCTCAGCCGCTCAGAAGGAAACTTTTTGATGGTTAAAAACAACCCGTCGTTGGCCACAAACAGCTGCAGAGACGGTGCCATGAGCACACGCTCGAGTTTGTAATTCAGACGCTATTTCTGGGCTTTTATAGAAGGGCAGACATGTGCTTTCACTAAAGCAACAAACAAAAAGAAACCATAATGTAATGACAAGGCTTTCGGAATGCGGGACGCTGGCGGATCTCTGTCTGTCAGTGGTGCCTGCACAATACAGACAGAGCAGTGTTATTGTGATCACACCGCTACATACTGCGACTGCAGTAGGGTTTACATATCCTCGCTGTCGGAAGAAAGCCCTGTACATAATTTGAAAACAACAGCTGCTGTTTACAGTGTCAGAATTCCACAACGAAGGCAGCTACACAAAGCTCCAGCCTTGTTACGTTCAAAGATTTTCGATATGCGATGGTAAATGCTTTAAAGTGATGTCATTCATTCATTCATTCATTTTTTGTAACTGTTTTATCCAGTTCACAGTGGAGGTGGGTCTGATATTTGAGCTTCGGCATTTGGAAAAAAAAAAAAACTGCAGCTTGGGATGATGTGCATCACCATAGCAACGGTTCATCATGTCCAGTTTTTAAGAAACGGTGTGGTATGTTAATACTTTTGTACTAGCCTCTAGCCTGTGCTATAGTGCGTAGTACACAACTGGGATGCAGCCAAAGTGTCTTTGTTGCAAAGCACTGAATAGCACCCCCTGGTGAAGCAGTTCTTAAACATGAGTGAGTATTAGTTGTGAGTGAGTGAACGAGTGAGTGTGTGGAGCTTACACCAATCCATCCCAGTCACACACACACTGACAGGTCGAACTGTGTTTCTGGACCACGGGAGGAAACCAGAGCACCTGGAGGAAACCCACACAAACACTGGGAGAACACACCACACTCCCCACAGACATTAACCCAGGTCCTTGACGCTGTGTGAAAGCACCACAATATTTGCTTAGCCTTTGCAATTGGTCTCAATTACGGTTCAAATTAGTTGCTGATGATGTATTTATTCGGCTGTGAAGAGCTACAGAGCTCATCTATCTGCGTTTTTATCCATTTACCACAGAGATAGATGTTATGCAAATCCATGTAAATACAGCCCCAGTTATATAACGTAGAAATGTTTATGTATCAGCAGCATGTACATGAAAAACTGGCATCAGTCCACAATCCCCATATTGTGTTTTCTTCTGCCACTCGCTCTCATCGCCGCTGTGTGCCAAGCTACCTTTGACTCCCTCGCAGACACAAAGGAAGGTTCCCTGGCCTCTCTTTATTTCTCTTTCTCTCTTTTCTCTCAATCTCTCCATATGGGTCCTCTTCTATCCCCCTCCCTCTGTCTCTCTCTGTCTCTTTCTCTCTCTCTCTCTGTAATTCCCCTAGTCTCCAGGAATGCTGTTGTTTTTAATTTCTCCCAGCTGCTCTGGCACCGTGCCCGACCGCCTGCCTTTCCACATCTGCTCCCCATCATGCCACACAAACACACACACACACACAGCACAGTACATCAGAACAGCAGGATCCCTGGACCCCTAGACCCCTGGCCTTCCGTACCCTGACACCAGCACCCCCTAAACCCATCCATCCACCCGTCCTCCACTCCTCCGCCTCCTACATCCTCTCTCCGGCGCTCTTTCTGTCTGGGACGGGGCAGTACACGCTCTCTCAGGCCAACAGAGGGGTCAAACACCAGCCGAGAGCCCGGAGCTCAGTGGATTGCATCCAACATCCAATCTTTCACAGAGCAGGGATGAGTCTTTTGAACAAACAGCATTCGAAATATCTATCAGAAAATACCATACTGTTTATCGCTGAACTACACAAGAACTACACAAACTGAGTCTTATATAAGCTTTGTTTTCCTGTTTTCAGTGAGTGTTATTCAGTTCAAATGGTCTTTATCTACTCATCTACTAAGTTACCAATGCATCTTTCCCTTGGTGCAGACGATAGAGAGTGCAGCATGTGCAAAGGGTGTATGTACACACACTTCACGATGCCTTTTCTTGACCATTTTATTGTAAAAGCATTGAATGGAGAGTAAATAAATATATTTAAGACCCCTCGTTCCTGCCCAACAATCACCAGACCTCATACGGATGTTGTTCTTTGGGCTGAATCCAGTCATGGCCTTTTTTTTTCAACCAAATTCAGACGTCGAGGGACGTCTTGTTCTTGACGTCTTTTCACGGTTTAATTCTCAACGCTGGTTTTCTCTGGTTGGGTGTAGTGTGAGGACTTGACTACATTCACAGACTGTAACGGGGTTAAGAGGGTTTATGTCCAAGGCGTTGCTTCGAAACCACTTCACAGTTCGTCCAAATATCACTCGTGTCCACCCTCCTGTGATCTACAAAGGACCTCTAGTTGTGAGGTTGTCCTAACGTGGCTGATAAAGCGGTAACTAGGAGAAGTAAAGAGCAGAAATCCTCGGCCAGCTGACAGCCACCACGCTGCTGCTTCCCAAAGCCATGGCTTCTCTCCAGCTGCTTCAGAGCTGTCCCTGTCTGTTACAGATCACTAACACACACACACACACACACACACACACACACACACGTTTGACAGAATCTCCATGAGCCTGGCCAGACCATCTTCAGCTGAGCAAATATGTTTAGCAAAAACAAACACTCTGATAACAATAAATGCCTTTTTAATCAAAAGTTGAACAGACCCCAGAGAGCGTTTGTGTGTGTGTGTGTGTGTGAGAGAGAGGGCATCCGAGACATAGATGTGTGTGAGAAAGAATGCTGGGGTCGTGCAGAGCTACACATATGTCAGACAGCACTACAGTAGGATGCAGAGGAGGTTAAAGACCCAGCGAGGGCCCACAGTGCAGTGGGGGTCGGGCCGGCCCTTCTGAGAAAGTCCCCGTGTCCCAAATCAAAGTCTTCTGTAGTGTGCTTACCGCAGCTGGACTCAACCAGACCCTACACCATATAAAACAACGTTCGTCAGAGGGGTTTGGAGTGAGATGCTCTGTTCTAGAGAACCAGAATATTACACAGCGGTGCTGATAGGAACCAGACGTCCATACTCTTTAAAACACTGGGTAGAAAGGAAGTGGCTTTTGTGATCGGTTACTAATCACCTAACATCAGTTCCTGAGCTCACAAAGGTTACCACCTTCAAATCCTCACAGCAATGTTCCCACAACGTTCCACTCTTGAGGCCATGACCTTGTTTAGTTACAGTGCTACCAAAGCAGAACCACAGAAGTGAAAAATGCTCGGTTCTCCCTCGTTCTCTCTCCATCTCTCTGGTTAATGACGGCGATGGATCTCCTTAATGTAACTGTCCTGAAGAGTTCTCCACCGGAAAACCATCAGCCGCTCTGAAGCCCCTCCTCTGCCCAAAAAGGAGCTTGAGAGAAGAAAAAAATCTTCCTTTTTCTGATTTTCCCAGTGGCTCCTAATAAGATCCAGATGTTGTGTCGTCCCCCCGCCCCAGAGCCGAGTCCTTCCTAAATAAAGGAAAGTATTTGTGACATTCGGCCGCGGACAGTCGCGCCAAGAACAGCTCCATAACCTGCCCATCTGGAGAGTGTTAGGACTGAACTGGGCATTCACACACACACACACACACAGAGAAAACATATTCACACACAAAGAACGCATTCACAAACACAGCATACCTGCACATTGGGCCGGGCGATTAATCCAAAATGAATCGACATTCAGAATCATTATAATCGACACAATCTTGTCTATATCCATTATTATTATTCTGTTATGTCCCCACTGTGTGTTCATGTACTGTCCTTTTAAAACCACGCTACCAAGCTGTAGTCACGTGACTCCGCCCCCTATCTGCCACATGGAGGAGAACCTAAACACAGAGGCTGACCGAGCGACTCGAGCGTCTGTGGTTTGGACGTGCTGCGTTTTGACTTTAATTAAGACGACACTGAACTAAACGACGTCAAACGTAAACACTCAGAAAAAAACAGTTTCAGCCAAAGCACAATCACACACCAAATATAAACAGAGCTCAGAAAACGAGAGAGGAACACAAGCTCCCAGCGACATTAGAAACACTACCCCAGCTTTAACACTGGAGCATATTTACAGCACAGGCCTCGTCACTGAACTGTGAGGGTCACAAACACAACAACAAAATAATCGTTCATTAATCGTAATCGTGGTAAAATGTACAATTAACCGTGATATTGATTCGCGCTCATATCGCCCAGCACTCACACATCAAAAACACTCACATTCACATACACACAACACATGCGTTCGCATACACACCACATAAATCCATACAACACACACACACACACACCAGTATCATACACTAGGACACACACGAGTGTGCTACACACTCTAAAGTAAAGACAGTACACAAAGACGTATGAGGTGACGTGTTGTAACTGAATCAGCTCTGTGTTTTTAAAGAGAACTGACCTCTACTGTATAAAACGACCAAAAATATATTATGAAATCACCTTTGAGTTGTGTGTAAAGTAACGTCAGGACTCTACGCCCATCACACGCCCTGCGACTTTTTCTATAAATGTGTAGGAAGACAGTTTTTAACCTTTATGTCCTCAGGGAAATACAGGATTGTTTTGACAGCAGCCTTTAATGCTTCACACGTCTTGTGTAAAAACACGGCTACCCTTAAGACAGGCGTTTCCATGCTGAGTTTACTGAGTGTCTTTGCTTCTCTGTTCGCTCCTCTGAAAAGTCACAGCACACACACACACACATACACTGCCCTTTCACTTTTGCTGCTAGTCAGGTCCTAATTTGAGAAAATAAACTGTACCATACCAGTTTCATGTTACACACACACACACACACACACACACACACACACACACACACACAGCCCCCGTCTCTGTTGAAGTGCTTTGATGCTCAGGACAGACTTGCTGCCTTTTTCAGTAGAATATCTTGTGTTTTGTGTTTTTTTCTTTCTGTGTCGCCAGTGAATAAGAGCAGCACATGTGGCTGGGGAGTGTGTTCACGGTGCATGGCGCTTGTGTGTGTGAGTGTGTGTGTTTGTATGTCTTCAGGCCCAGTGTTCACTCACACACACACACACACACACACACACACACACACACACACACACACACACACACACAACACACAAACAAACACACATTCACACACCTGAGCATCAATAACTTGTCTCCCACATACACAGAGCCCAGCCACCTGAGGACCAACAGTACTGCACACACACACACACACACACACACACACACACACACAGAGAGAGAGAGAGAGAGAGAGAGAGAGAGAGAAAGAGAGAGAGAGAGAGAGAGAGAGAGAGAGAGAGAGAGAGAGAGATGTTTCTATTTCTTAGTAAAAGTGTGTAAGAATAAAACTGAACTGAATTAAATTAAACTGAGGGTCAGACACAAAGCACAAACAAAACAAGCAAATGTTAACAACGAAGCTCCACGACTCACACTCAGCCCCCGATGAAAAGCTGAAGACCCTGCTGTGGTCTAAAGAGAGGAAACTGTGCAGTTATCCACTGAACACAACAGAAACAAGGATCATGATCGTCCCACTTTTATACACAATTAAAAAAACATCTGATCATAGTTTAACGAAGTCAGTTACACCTCATATAAGAGCGGAGATGAAGTGACAGGCTCCACACTGTCAGATTTATATGAAAAACACAGTGTTCAGAAAGAGTTAGCTGTGAGAAATACGTTCCGCTATTGACAGTTAAACTCTGCTGTGTTTTGGCATAATCCTCAATACAGTAACATCCTGAATAGAGCTGAACCGAGAGCGCAGACGGACGACAAAAACGTCAGGGTTAAGAGGCAAAAACAGTGTCTTTTATGGCTTCGGCAGAGAGAAGAAAGAGAGAAAAGAATGAAAAGCCTCTTCAATGAGAGAGAGCTAGAGATAGAGAGAGAGAGAGAGAGTGAGAGAGAGTGTGGCCCATTTCCCCAGTATGGTTGTGTTATTGTCTCTCTCTCTCTTTCTCTGTCTCTAGTTCTCTCTCTCTCTCATTCTAGCTCTCTTTCTCATTCTAGCTCTCTCTCTCTCATTCTAGCTCTCTCTCTCTCTCATTCTAGCTCTCTCTCTCTCTCATTCTAGCTCTCTCTCTCTTTCTCTCTCTCTCATTCTAGCTCTCTCTCTCTCTCATTCTAGCTCTCTCTCTCTCTCTCTCATTCTAGCTCTCTCTCTCTCTCATTCTAGCTCTCTCTCTCTTTCTCTCTCTCTCATTCTAGCTCTCTCTCTCTCTCATTCTAGCTCTCTCTCTCTCTCTCATTCTAGCTCTCTCGCTCTCTCTCATTCTAGCTCCCTCTCTCTCTCATTCTAGCTCTCTCTCTCTCTCTCATTCTAGCTCTCTCTCTCTCTCATTCTAGCTCTCTCTCTCTCTCTCTCTCTCTCTTTCATTCTAGCTCTCTCTCTCTCTCTCTTTCATTCTAGCTCGCTCTCTCTCTCCCTCTCTCTCTCATTCTAGCTCTCTCTCTCTCTCTCTCTCATTCTAGCTCTCTCTCTCTCTCTCTCTTTCATTCTAGCTCTCTCTCTCTCTCTCTCTTTCTCTCTCTCTCTCTCTCTCTCTCTCTCTCTCCCCAGATGAGCAAGTTGCTCCAGGCTGCAACTAAACTTCCACTGGACCACAAAAATAACAAGTCCTCTCTCTCTCTCTCTCTCTCTGTCTCTTTCTCTGTCTCTAGCTCTCTCTCTCTCTCTCTCTCTCTCTCTCTCTCTCTCTCTCTCTTCTTTAAGTGCATGGAGTGCACGTTGAAGCGCACCTAAAGCAGCTCGATAATTAACCGATGGGTTGAAATGTTTAATGAGAAAACAATGGACAGTTCCACTCCTGAGAAAAGCCGTAATTTATTACAAGTTCAAACGCTGACCCCACCCTCAGTCGTTCCAGAATGATTCGTTATCTTAAGCAGGAGCTTTTGGCCCCGCTTTTCCCTCAACGCCCATATTACTTAAATTACGGGGGGAAAACGGAGCCAAAAATTAGCCGCAATTGGAATATGTTTACTCTCTGCACTTCCACAAACAAGCTCCCCAATCAAAACACCTGCAGCTTCACCCAACACCAATTAGCTCATCAAGCTTTTAATTACTCTGTTAATTGCATACAGGCAGCGCGAGGGGCGGCTGGGGAATTAGGCTCGGGAGGTCCTCAGAGGACCCGCCTTCAGAATCCTGACAAACAAAGAGGAGTGTGTGCCAAGCAAAACAACGCTCATTACACACACACACACACACACACACACACACACACCGCTCAGATCTGCCGCTAAGACAACTGGAAGAAAACACGAGCGACCACAGCATCCTCAACAGACGCCCACCATCTGTCACGGAGTCAGCTCGCCATGATGTCACTTCCTGTCACATGGGTCATTTAACATCGGGAATAAGCTCGTCCTCTTCGGCGCAGGAACAGTCCACCAACTCCTCGAAATGTCCATGTTTTTGCTCATTCAGAGAGGTGCTGATTGGGACCAGGGGTCAACCAGGGGTCACCCCCCCCCCCGACCAGTCAACTGATACACACCCTCCGAGTGAGAGTGTGTGTGATCTCGATGATAAAGATACAATCAAGCTGCATATTCAGAACCATTCAGAACCATTAAGATACATTACTATCCTCGGACGTCTGGTTCCTGTGAAAAGGTCTGGCTCATGTTTGTCTAGAACCGAGCATTTCACGTTAGAACCCCACAGAAAGGTAGAGGGTTTGTTGGAATATAATACAAATAGGTTTGGTGGAGTATAGCCTCTCTCTCTCTCCCCCCTCCCTCCCTGAGCTCAGAGGATTCTGTATCCAGGAAACAGCAGCAGTCTCACTTCCTGTGTGACAGGTGTGCAGCACAGGGCGACAGCTGCTCTTTCCCTGCACCATAATATATCCCTTCATCCTCTATCTCTCTCTCTCTCTATCTTCTCAGAGCTCTGTCTGTTCGCATCTCTCGTTCAGTCCCTCGTCTCAATTCGGTTCACTTCACTTCAGATCAACTCTAATCAGTTCCATTCAGTGCTGTGCACATTTGCTTGTGTTAAAATGAATTGGGTTCAGTTCAGTTTCTCTGTTCAGTTTTACTTCACTTCACTTCGCTTCATTTGACTGTGATTCAGTTCATTTTAAATGACGTTCTATTCAGTTCTGTTTGACACAGTGCGTCTATTAGAAAGGGAGGGTGTTCCTCAGCGTCTGTGGAGATCACTAACTGTTAAAGTTATAAAAAAGTAGTGTAACCACAATAACTCTCTCTCTCTCTCTCTCTTTCTCTCTCTCTCGCTTTTTCACTCTCTTTCTCTCCCCCCCTCTCTCTCCCTCTCTCTCTCTTTCTCTCTCCCTCCTTCTCTCTCTCTCTTTCACTCTCTCTCTCTCTCTCTCTCGCTTTCTCTCTCTCTCCCCCTCTCTCTCTTTCTCTCTCTCTCCTTCTCTCTCTCTCTTTCACTCTCTCTTCTCACTCTCCTTCTCTCTCTCTCTCTCCCTCTCGCTTTCTCTCCCTCTCTCTCTCTTTCTCTCTCCCTCCTTCTCTCTCTCTCTTTCACTCTCTCTCTCTCTCTCTCTCTCGCTTTCTCTCTCTCTCCCCCTCTCTCTCTTTCTCTCTCTCTCCTTCTCTCTCTCTCTCTCCTTCTCTCTTCTCACTCTCTTTCTCTCTCCTTCTCTCTCTCTCTCTTTCACTCTCTCTTCTCACTCTCCTTCTCTCTCTCTCCCTCTCGCTTTCTCACTCTCTTTCTCTCCCTCTCTCTCTCTTTCTCTCTCCCTCCTTCTCTCTCTCTCTCTTTCACTCTCTCTCTCTCTCTCTCTCTCACTTTCTCTCTCTCTCTCTCCCCCTCTCTCTCTTTCTCTCTCTCTCCTTCTCTCTCTCTCTCTCTCTCTCTGACCAGCTGCAGTCCAGTGTTGCTGGTGTTTGTTTTGGCTCTTGCGTCACTAAAGCTTGCTGATTTATGGAGCACAAAAGACTGAAACCTGCCCCATGTTCACACACACACACACACACACTCACACACACACACACACACACACACACACTAGGCTGTCCTTCTCACGGATGTTCTGCTCTTGAGCCACAGGGATCACTTGTCTCACAGGGTCCTTCTCACACACTCCCCGAGAGACCTCCAGTTCACAGCCTCACTTTAGCACCAAGCCCCCTTAAAAAAAACAGGTCCTCCTCAGTGTTTTTCCCAGCACAGTTTTACCTACAACCTTAATTCCCACCTACAATATTCATTTATTCACACTCACACACACACACCTGCACCACATCCCATCCCAGCTCCACACCTCTGACCTCAGAAAACCATTCAGCGCATCACAACACCTCGGATACCATCATAATTCAGTTTAACCCTGTAAACTCTGAGGAGCCGGGAGCTCCAGGTCTCCTTTCCTCACTCTTGTTGCAGTATAACTTTCATATTAGCATTTTAAATGAATTATAATCGATTGTAACGTTTCAGCGCTGATGCAGGATCATTGCCTTTAGCACAGCCCTTACTCTGTAATAAATAATGCATCTTAAAGGGTCCATATCCTGGAAAACTAAGCTGCAAAATCACTCCTCAGAGCATCCGATCAAAATGTGATTTTCCACTGCGCGGTGCCTACATCACTCCACTCTACTCGCTTTTGATTGGTTGGTTGTTATTCGCAGTTGTTGCCCAAAATGTAATAGGTGATGTCACAAAGCCCCGTCTCTAACGGAAACAGCAGGCTTTGGAAACCACAACGACGGCGGCGGTAACGTTAAGCGGTGTTTACTCATGGTGTATTGGCGTGTTGTTGTTGTTTGGGACTGAACACAGCTCCGTCATCAGTTCAGACAGATCAGTAGAGTTTGTTCCTTCCTTGTTGCAGCGTCCAGCTCTCGCTGGATTCTTTCGTCGGCCACCGATCCAAGGAGCGTTTGAACCTCTTCAAAAGACCACGGCGTCATTTTACGAGCTGCCGTCGTGAGTCGGATAAAAACAAACGTGATCTCTGCTGCAGCTGGAGATTTTACAGATGGAGAGTTGGTGCTGGTCGTCTGGTTTTAAAGGAACATTTAAGGTTAATAAGTGAATAATAATCCAGCGAAGGCCTTTTCCCTTCAGTACAGTGACTGTTTTCAGAGCAGGACCATGGGCAGCTCCCTAATTGAAGGCTAATTTGATTTAATAATAGGCCAATTAAAATGACCCGGTGTGTGGACAGTGGTGGTGTGGGGATAAAACGACAGGCCGGCCCTTAGTCACCCCCCCCCCGCGGTTTCTTCCCTCACTTGCTCGCTTAGTGAGATTTTTCTCACTTAACTCGTCTGCCCTTCCTGCCTCTCTGTCGTTTATGGATCGGTTGTTCATATGTCTTTGTTTTATCTCCTATCGTCTCTCTCTGGCTCCTGTAAACGTCTGGCCTGCTTTATTTCTCATGTGTCTTCTTTGTCCTCTCTATCTTTTTCTCTCTCTGTCACTCCCCCTCTTTTCTCTCTCTCTCTGAAAGACGGGGGTCGCCCCCTGAGCCTCCTCCATGTCTCTTTAATAGATATTTAAGAGAAAGAAAATACCCTCAGACGCTGCGCAGGAATGTTTTTTTGGTTGTCCGCCTGCAGTAAGGACACACTCGGGAAACTCGTCCTCGCTCCTGGAGGATTCTCACGTTAACGGAGAGTATTTCACACGCATTTTTAGGGCGGTACATACATTTCAGCGTGAAGAGACGGGGTGTGGAGCTCACGGTTGTTTTATGTTTTTTTTGTTATGTCATTTTAAAAAGTTGGTACTCAACGTGTACGAGAATATCACACCTACATTGAGATGATGTCAGCAGTTTTTTTTTACTGATTTTTAACAACACTCCAGAATTGACCATAACCCCATTGGCCACTGATATCATGATAAAAAATTCATACGGTCCCTTCCCTAATCCTAAACAGTGAGTTATCAGTGGAGAAGTTAGAAAAGAGGCTGTAGATTAGCGTGTGTGTGTGTGTGTGTGTGTAATGTCTGGGACGCAGCAGAGCTCAGCTCAAACCCATTTGAAGGATGACGGGATCGTACGCCACGCCACTTCTGTTTCCACCTGATAACGGCCTTTTAATTTGCACAAATGTGGAGGGAGAGAGAGAGGGGAGGGAGTGAGGAGAGAACGACTGATGGAGAAAGACAGAGAAAGGGAAGAGAAGAGAGAGACAACGAGAGAGAAAGAGGACAGAAGGAGAAAGTGGGGGTAGAGAGAGAGAAGAAAATAGCAAAAGCGAGGAAAAGAGAAGAATGAAAGAGAAGATAGAGAGAGGGAAAAAATGGGAAGAACGTGTAAGGAAGAGAAAATAAATGAGCACTGCTAGTCTTTTTGATAACTGACTAGCTGAGGGCGAGAGACAGGCAGAGAGAGAGAGAGAGAGAGAGAGAGAGAGAGAGAAGCTATTTTCTATCGGTGCACAACGTACTGATATGAACTTCTCAATCATTTGATTAAAAAAGAAGCAGGGATTTTTCCAGATGTTTCCACCGTACCTCAGCCATATTCTCTCTCTCTCTCTCTCTCTCTCTCTCTCTCTCTCTCTCTCTCTCTCTCTCGAATTCCCTTCATTGTAAAGAGACATGAGGTAAACAGGTGTCCGCAGACTATTGGACACGCCGTGAGAGCCTCTGACGGAGCATGGGAACAGATGAGGAGCTGATTTCAGTGTGAATGTGTGTAACTGTGTGACTAACAGAGAGCAGAAATGACCCTGAGGGAGTTTGTGTTGGAGAGAGAGAGAGAGAGAGAGAGAGAGAGAGAGAGAGAGAGAAAGAAAGAGAGAGAGAAGAGACAGAGAGAGATAGAGAAAGAAGAGAGAGAGAAAGAATAGAGAGAAAGAAGAGAGAGAGAGAGAGGGAGAAGAGACAGAGAAAGAAGAGAGAGAGAAAGGAGAGAGAGAGAGAGAGAGAGAGAGAGAAAGGAGAGAGAGAGAGAGAGAGAGAGAGAAAGGAGAGAGAGAGAGAGAGAGAGAGAGAGAGAGAGAGAGAGAGAGAAGAGAGAGAGAGAGAGAGAGAGAGAGAGAGAAAGAAGAGAGAGGGAAAGAGAGAGAGGAAGGCAGAAGAGAGAAATAGAGGGAGATAAGGAAAAGAATAGATGTGAGTGTGAGTGAAAGGGCAATAGAATGAGAGAAGAGAAATTAACACGGGTGAAGAAAAGGAGAGAGTGAGAGAGAGAGAAAGAGACTGGGAGTAAAAAGAGAAGAGATACAGATGAGAAGAGAAAGACAAAAAGACTAGAGATTATAGAGAAGAAAGAGATTATATTTATAAAGAATTTGACAGTGTTGTGTTTCTCTCTCTCTCTCTCTCCTCAGTGGATTGGTTTCTCATTACTCCAGATGTTTGGAAACCGTTTGCTCGCCCTCTCCCCTCCCCACTCTCGCCCCAGAGGAGACGCTGTGTCACTCTAATGTCAAACACATGTGCAGCCGCAGCAGCAGCAGCAGCCGTGCAGCCGGAGCATTTTTCCCACTCGTTCACTGTTTATTCGAATAAACATGGGCGAAACCATGGCGATCGCCCGCCTGTGCCCACCTCTCCGGCCCTCGCTGGACACTTACAGCTCACAGACTGGACACTGGGCTGAGACCAGCTGAGACGGTGGGGGAGTCCGAGCCAATGGCGACAACAAGCGACGGCTAATAACTGGAGAGGAAACAGTTTAATTAATAAATAAAACTATTTCGACTTTACAGCCTCTATACGTCAAAACACATGGACTCAAGTGTGCAGTGCGTGTGTGTGTAACATACGAGGGGTGTTATTATCCCTGATTTTAAAGTATATTTACTGGTACGTGTCTTTTTAAACACTTTGAGATCATATTTGTTGGAATGAGTTGGAATGCTGTGCTCAAGAGGAATGAAAGAGTGTGCTGCGTCTTGCAAACCTTTGGGGTCTTTATACGCCTCTAGCCCACATTGGGAATGGAGCATGGTGACCTCAGGCTCATGTGCAGCTTCTCCCTTTCCACTGGACCGTGCTCTTTTACGGAGATAAACATTAAAGTAGCAGAGAGCACTACAAACTTCTGTGTATGACATGATGATATGTTCTCTACCTACTGAATATAGGTGTTTTCTTACAGTCGGAACATATGTACACGTACACACACACACACACACACACACACACACACACTCAGGTGAAATGACCGACAGTGAAATGAGCTTAATCCTCACCTACATGTAATCATATCCATAACCAAAGCCCTCACTGCTCCAGCCAGCCAATCAGCGAAAAGACGATTCAATGTTAACTGACCGTACCTCCTTCTCCCATCTGTCTGTCCTTTCCCTACTCTCTCTCTCTCACTCTCTCTCTCTCCCTCCTCTCTCTCTTCTCTCTCTCCCCCTCTCTCTCTCTCTCTTTTCTCTCCCCCCCCCTCTCTCTCTCTCTCTTTTCTCTCCCCCCCCCCCTCTCTCTCTCTCTCTCCCTCTCTCTCTCTCTCTTCTCTCTCTCTCTCTCTCTCGTGACCCACTGTACATTTATGTCTTACTCAGCTGTTCACTTCTTTTTCTCTCTCCACATGTCCAGGGCTTTCTTTTGTGTTTAAGGTTTCGCCAAGGAATAAAAAGAAAA
Organism: Hoplias malabaricus; assembly: GCF_029633855.1. Lineage (NCBI taxonomy): Eukaryota > Metazoa > Chordata > Actinopteri > Characiformes > Erythrinidae > Hoplias > Hoplias malabaricus. Next base: position 53,162,878 of record NC_089819.1, read on the forward strand.
AAAAAATAAAGAAAATGGAGCTAGTAATTCTCGCTGTCGGAGCTTGGTTTGCTCACACTGGGAAACATAACGGGCAGTGGAGCGCTCGCGCTGTTCGGCTAATGCAGAAATAATCAGAGACACACTAGACCCCCCCGGAGCTCCTCTTTAGACACTGACAAATAAATAGAGAGAGTGAGAGCGAGAGTCTATCGCTGGCCAGAGCTCGCTCTCTCTCTGTGTGTGTGTGTGATGTTCCTGCTCTAGATCGGTATGGAATATTAGTAAATATAGTCTATGACAGTATACTGTCGCTGTCCAATCAAAAACATGCATCTGCATTTCCTGTGAATTTTTAGTTTACTGCATCATATGAAAACATCAGCTGTCGTCCACATCCTGTGAAAATGTCATGGACCAATAGAAATGCTCCAAAATGAATGGGAATAGAATCTTTTTACATTGACTTCCATTGAACTTTAAGAAGGTTTGGAGAACGTGTTTCTGACTACGGACAGCGATGATATACTACACTGTTATTACAGACATATTCATATGTTTCAAACACAGAAGAGGTAATTTAATAGATACGTGTCCTGATACTGTATAAAAAAACAAGTGCATGTGTGTGTGTGGTGTGTGTGTTGGCTGTGGCTCAGAGCTTGTGGAATTACACAATAGCATTAGTGCATTAGGAATTAGGTCCAGTGCATAATCTGACGGCTGCCCACAGGTTCACATTCCAGGACAGCGACAGCCTCTCCATTACTGTCCAGAGAAAGGACGCAGGTGAGTTACACGCCGTGGCCTCAGGGCGAAGCCAAAATTCAGCAAAACCCCGTGGCTATTGACTTTAAACAGCCACAAACTTCTAAAGTGTTCAGTCTCAACCTGTTTTTGAAGAGACATTTATTCTTCCATAATATGGTTTTTGATTTTGAAATAATGGCCATGAATATAGTTCACATCTCAGAGGACTTTTATTGTTACTCTAATGGAAAAAAAATCAATGATAAGTGTTTCCACGTCGACGAGAATTGCATTTTGAATGTGTACGCACGCTTACGCGAAAACTAGTCTGGATCAGGCAGTAAAGACAACATGCGCCTCTTTTACACTGTGATAGGAAACAAAGTAGCGGACACTGTTTGATCATCTGTCGGCTAAAGAAGGGGTTAATATGAAACGCAGCATTGTGTAACAATATAACAGCGCTCTATTTGTCCACATCGTCCAGCTCTAATGTGGGGTGAGACTGAAGCTGCTAGACCTGATAGTCCAGGTGTCTGAGCATTCTGTTGACCACCTGACCACTGCCCCCCCCCTCTCTCGCTCTCTCTCTCTCTCTCCCCTTCCCCGCTCTGCCGCTCGCACCCATCTCCCCGCCCACCGCCATCTGTCTTCTCGTTAATTATGAGACGACAAACTCCACCTGCACCAGCCGCACTCAAATTACAGTAATTACCAGCACCACCACCGCCACGGCCTTTACACACTCCAGGTCAGGACCGTCCCAAACCCCCGCTCGCTCTCAGCGGGGCATCGGACCCCAGAGTGTCCGTCGTCCTTCTGCCTGGACCAGCTCTCCAGCCATACACCAGCCTCCAGCTGTCGGAAGACAACCTTCACCTTTGAGGAATCAACCCTCACGAGCAACACTTAGAACGACAGCGTCAGGGAGTGGTTTTATGGAACGTGTTTAACACTCGTCGCTGATTCAACTAAGTGCAGGAATAGTTTGGAAATTGTGGACTGGACTGACTGGGTTCTGAGCGTCCAACATGCGATGGCTGTGTTTGTTTGTAGAAGAGGAGGTATTTAATAATAACCGAGAGGGAAAGACTTGTGCTTTTTCCATTTCCTGACATCAAAACCAAGCCGCGAGCAACGAATTACACGTGTATTCCATTTCATATCTCATCACACATGCTACCTTAGTTATATTACAAGAGATATGGTTGGAGACAGGTGTAAAATAATTGTATTAATTTGGTCCTGTTCAAACACACACTTTTAATACCACTGTCGGGACGTTGAGGAGCTCAGCCCATTTAATCGAGCCCAGAATACACTGATTCTAAATGCTATGGAGCTGAGAACATGGTGTATATGTTCATGTTGATTCCACGGCATTATTAACGATCACACTCCAATAACGAAGAGACAGCAGTAAGTCTGTGGGGTAAATATGAATTTTTGAATAAACTAATAAAATCTAATCAAATAGCAATAACAATAACGCTCTGGATGTATTTCACGTGGCAGCAATGGCCTGCAGTTGAATGTATCTGCGCTGAAGTTCCTAATCAGGTTAAAAATGACACACGGCCTATCATTATCACAGTTCACAGAAGTGTTTTCCTGTCGATGGTATCTGAGATCAGTTCCGCTCCTCTCATGCTAACATACTTAGCATATGTCTGTTCTCCGCGAACCGTGGGTGGGGTTAATAGAGTACAGAAAACATCAATCTGGACACAGGGTCAGAAGAAAAAGATGGATGTCGCCGTGTGGTCTGCAAAACCCATGAAACCGAATCTCTACATCAACCTTTCTCTGCCAATGAAAGGAAGGCTCCTCGGGTCCATTCGTCTCGGCGCTGTGTACTTAACTGAGACGTCCATATAAATCTGGCATCGGTGGCAGGAAGACAAATGGAATAAACACTCCGATAGAGTAATCAATGGCCTTCCATCAAAGGAGCTGCTCAGAGATGGAGTGGTGGGGGGGTGAGGGGGGGCTGTAAAAGCTATACAGACTCTGTGTGAGGTCAGGGGGGGGGGGGGTGATTATCTGTTTTAATGACGTACTCTGGTATTGTATGGAACACGTATAGAGTGTGTAATGTACTGTAGGCTAAACACCTGGTATATAAGGACAAGTTTTGTATGATGTAATTAATGCTTAATATATTGTGTTGTAACTATGTAATATATGAATGCTAAAGGTCTATGTACAGTTTTAAAGGAAACGTATGTGTTGTAGTTAAATATATGTGGTGTAAGTGTTTTAAAACTGACCAGAACAGGTCAGTTGAGCTCATAACACATACCGAGGTAGTTCAACGGACCGAATGTGTTCCACTGGGTCAATGACCAGCGAAAGGTGCCCTTCTGTCTTTTTTCATCTTCAAATGCATTTCTTCCCACGTATCCACTGCTTTATCTTTCATTTACCGTAAAGTACTTTGCAAACCTGCTTTGAAAGAGTAATATTACTATTATCATGAGTCTCATAATGTGTTGGGGATAGAGCTGATTGTTTTTCATTGGTATTACCACATAATAAAGCCTTTTAATTATCAAAAGTACGATGAACGAGTGATTGCTACATGGAGGTATTATATTAAAGAGAAAATACACATTCTACAACACTGTAATTTCATTTTCAAGTCAGTGATACTGAAAAAAACACGATATTTTCATAACCACAATGACACGGAAACCCGTGTTTTTGTACCACGACAATCCAAAGAAAACCGCAGTGACAGTGCCCACTGTAAAAGCTCCCATCGTCCCACCCCTGGTGTGTGGCGAGGTTTAGAGCTGCTCTGAGGCCTCACCGCGGTTTCACCTTTAGACGCCCCAACTATTAAGCGGAATACTGTTCAGCGCTTGAATAATTCAGAGCATCTTTACCAGGGTCCATCAAAAAGTAAAGTGGTGGTCTGAGATGAAAACGCCCCGCATTATGGCTGCATTTGTGGAAGTGTATCAATCCGGTGGCAGAAGTGAGAAATGAAGCTGTGGTTGCTGCGGTTTACCGGACAGTGGGAGCGCTCTTATGTCTCCATTATGGCTCGGGTGCAATTAACAGCTACAGTGGCAGAGCTCATTTAACATCACATCCAGATACCTGCGCTTCCGCTCGACGGGGGTCCAGGCTCGGCACGGAACGAGGCTTGGGAATGATGAGAATAACGGTGGTATTAATAATACGCTTTATTTATAGAGCACCTGTCATACGTTAAAGTGTTTTTCAACACAAAGGCAAGGGGCATATTAATATTCCAATGAATACGTCCTAGTTCTGAGCGCCCTATATTTATAAATATTACTGGTTTTGTGATTTAAGATATTTGATTATTTTTAAATCATTAATCATTGGTTCATGGTGTTCATAGTTTCTGCTTTAAATCGGTTCCTATTTAGAGTTCAGCCATGTTTTATATTTGACTTAGATCAATACAAAATGATTCTTCACTGCATCCATTCATTTCTATAGACATGGCTTTGGCTGCCTATATTTTCCCTATGACTCTACCCTTACTCTTTTTGAGTTAAGAGCTGAAACCAGTGTTTTAACGCATGTCCCACACCCTCACAAAACTCTACTGAACCTAACCTGAATGTGATCAACGTCTTTGCCTTCTTTGTTATTTACCAAATCTAAACTTCCAGTGAGCTTTTAACGTGAACACAATTCCAAAATTTACCAACGATTAATACACTTTAATGCCTTCAAATCCCAGACTGAGCTGTCAACGTAAAATCTCAGACAGTTGAACGTTTTAAAACTGAAGTTTCCTGGTCCCGAAATGAAGATGTCCAAAGAGTTCCATAAAGTCCACACTTCCGTCTCCTTCAGCCGCCCTGCTGCCAGTTCATAACCTCCTCAGAAACACCCTGTTTACACACATTTCTACAGTTTCTCAACCACACAGAAGCGTCCAAGTCTCTGAATGTTGACTCCCACCGACCAAACAAGGGCTAAAACGAAAGCAGCGGTAACTGTAGCTGAACCAACGGGCTTCAAATCTAAATCTAAAAAAGTGTCACTTACTTGGTGAAGGTCGAGGTCAGACTGAGGGTAACTGCAGCAAGAAAGATATTCCAACACCAACCCGAAACCGAGCGAGCGAGTCGGTCACTTCTCTCTGGGACACAACACAAGCTCCCCACGGCTGAAACTAACCATCTATCTGTCCGTTCGGTGTGATTTTCTTCGGTAAAATCACTGAGGGAAAGAAAGAAGAGCAGAGTTTTGGGCTGTGGAAGCTAAGTCAGATGCAGCTTAGCTTCTTCTGAACGCCTTTGGATTCCAAAAAATAAAAATAAAAAATAATGATAGTAAAATAATAGCCCTTATAAACCAGGCAAACGTTGAGGTAAAATTCAGTCTTCACAGCTCCAGGAAACTCATTTTTATAAAGTTTACCTGTTAAAGTCTTTGGTATTATGTTCCCTTCTTTAAAAAAAAAGAGAGAAAACACGCTGCTTCTTCCCTCAGAAAACTTTGCGGGGGAAAAAACCGCCCAAACCGTGAAGGCGGAGGGCGCGCGCAGACTGAAGTGTGTTCAATTCGCCTCCTGGGGTTATTTCTGGCTGCTTTTAGATCCCATAGATCCCTGCTCTGCTTCAGGTGCGGTTCCCACACGGGGGATATCTGCAGTACCAAGTGCCGTAGTCCTCCGAAAAAGCCCCCAGTTTCCTCTCACGCAACAACAACAACAACAACAAGCACAAAAGCCCCCGGTTCAAAGCCCGCCGTATATTCCCAACTCCATCGCGTGCAATCCGTGGAGCTCGTGCCATCATCTCCTCCTCTTTGAGTCTTGATTCTCTTTCTCGGCGCGCGCGCGCGCGTGTGTGTGTGTGTGTGTGTGTGTGGTGGAGGAGTGTCTTTTCTCTCTCTCTGTTCTTTATTGTTGTTGATGATGTTGCTGCTGTTGTTGTCGTAGAGCTGTGAGGTGAGGGCTGAGGGAGAGCTTCTCTTCTCCTTTCTGCAGCTCAGTTCAGCTCAGTCTGCGTTTAATACACCATCTGGAGAGAGGAGGATGTGCTCTCTTCTCTCTCCGTCTCTCTCTCTCTCTCTCTCTCTCTCTCTCTGTTGACAGCAGCAGGCTCTGCCTCCCCTTGCTGCTCGACACTGCTGTGGCGTTTACAACTGGCTACAGCACCAAAATAATCTCTTAAATATATATATATATATATTAAATATCTCTATATTATAATATCTAATACAGTTTTATAAAAATTAAAATTGTGTTTTACTGCATTGAAATCTAAATAAAACATACAACCCCCATTTTAAAAAATATAAACATATTAAAGGGGTACAACTGTAATACCTGGTAGTTTTACTACAAGCAGTCGTTTTAAATCATTTTATAAATACACAAGTACGGCTTAAAGAGGTGGTGTGGATTGTAATGAGTTTAATGACGTATTAAAAGTGATATAAAAATATTCATATTCAGAAATAAGCCTCGCTTTCCTCCGCTGTATTAGCTTTTACTGCCAGCTCTAACTCTGGGCTGTAATTACACTGCGCTGCCGCGGCGCGCCGCTGGGGGCCGCTGTTTCCTCGCTTCTGCACCACAGCCACAAGCTGCCAGCTGGTGCCCAATGCCAAGATGCCAGGTCGAGGGCACTCACATCAAACATAGGGTGTGATGGATTTTGGGCCAACAGGCTGGGGTTATTTTCCTCATGTGCATTTTTTCAAAACAGTAATTAGTAAGCGTTAAAATAAATAAATAAATAAATAAATAAATAAATAAATAAATAAATAAAGTAACCTGGTTAAGTGAGAACTCTTATTTGCAAACGTCAAACTGCTCAGCGTTTCTGCTCAAGTTAAGTGCATTAGTCATGAGTTTGTCCCCCGTTTACAGCAGCAGGAGTCTATACTCTTCCGCGACGGCTTTACATTAGATGTGGGAACATTGCTGTGAGGATTGGATTGCATTCAGCAGTCACAGGAGCATTTATATCAGATCAGGTTCTCTGTATTGTCATTTCTCAAGCTATTTCTAATAAAATGGCCATTGGTGCAACAACATGGAACAAGTGCAGAGTTGGCAATAAATACACAAAAGCAGAAACACACATGATGATAATTAGCAACTACACGACGATATATAAGTCATTACTGATGTTAGACAACTGTCTTTTGACCTTTGGCCCCTTCTGACTGTAGCATTCCATTCAAATTCAATGGGAAAGGTTGAAACTGATCCTAGATCAGCATTCCTAAAAGACGTAGGATCACAAAAAGCCACTCTTCTCTTTCCCCAGGTACTGGATAGAGCTTCATCACACCAGAGCCCGATGCTGTATACCCCTCTAGCTGACACTTGGCATTGGGCATGGTGTGGATGCTCTAGAGCGCCCCTTTTTTTACTCGGATTCTGCGACTGATTCTTTCTGACAGGCTCTTTTTAAACAGTAGAGGGCATTTGCTCCTGGACCCGCTCCCTTTTGAAGGGAAATGAATATGGATAAGAGAAGTGGCATTTCTACACACACACACACAGACATTGATCCGTATTTGAATATGAATACACTGAGGTGTTTCCCCCGCCTGTTTGGGTTACTGTAGAATATACCTCCCCTTTGCAAAGAAAGCTACAGTAAATGCAGCTGTGAAGACAAAAAAACACAATGACTGACCTTTCTCCTCTTCCTCGCTTCGTTTTCTTCAGTTAACTCTCTCCATTTTGACTGTTTAACCATCAGCGCACCTGCAGTGTGTTTGTGATGCCATCTCCGCAGGTGAAGGGCTGGGAAACATACATATGCCTCCATTTACTCTCTCTCTCTCTCTCTCTCTCTCTCTCTCTCTCTCTCTCTCTCTCTCTCTCTCTCTCTCTTTCTGTTTCTCTCGTCACTAGTTCAGTTCAGAAAACATTGCCAAAACACAATAACATCAGCCACAACAACAATAATCATCATGAGCTCGCAGTTAGCTTTTCTCTCGCTTCTCTCTCTTTTTACCTTGTGTCCTTCACTCCTTTTTTTCCTATAATATTTTCTACATCTTCTCTTTATCTCTCTCTCTCTCTCTCTCTCTCTCTCTCTCTCTCTCTCTTTCTCTCTGTTTCTCTATCTCTTTCTCTCTCTCTTTCTCTCTCTTGCTTCTCTCTCTTTCTACCTTGTGTCCTTCACTCCTTTTTTCCTTTATATTCTCTACATCTTCTCTTTATCTCTCTATCTTTCCTCTTCTTCTCTCTTTCTCTCTTTTCTCTTTGTTTCTCTGTTTCTCTCTCTCTCTCTGTTTCTCTCTCTCTTTCTGTTTCTCTCTCTCTCTCTTTGTCTCTTCTCTCTCTCTCTCTCTCTCTCTCTCTTCTCTTTGTCTCATGCAAAGAGTGGTTACTTCAAATAAATATAATGTATATAAGCTTTAAATCATTATCCCCTTCGTCTCACTGTAGAGTCCACAGCGGCGTGGACTGTGTGTGTGTGTGTGAGATTGTGTGTGTGTGTGTGTGTGTGATTGTGTGTGTGTGTGTGTGTGTGTGTGTGTGTGTGTGTGTGTGTGTGTGTGATGGGTAACTAGAGCTGGCCTAATTGCCCAGTGCCTCTAAAGGAATGAGGAGAAGTTGTTATTTGTGTGTCATTCATGTGGAATACCACAGCAGTCACCGAGTGGATGGAGAGGTAATTATATGATATTAATTTGTGACGGAGTGTTATACATTGTTTTCTTTTTACAGTAAAACTCACTCAGTCACGTTAACTGGAGCCCGACTGTGTTTCCTTCATCCATCGTGAGACATACAGCCGTGAGACTATGACCCTGTTCATTACCATAAACCCCATGTCCAAATGTTTATAGACACCCTTTACTCACCCTTTACAAGGTGCGTCCTTTGAGGACACAGATTTTCACACTCACAGCTCGCTACTGCTCCACCTCACTCCAGAACTGATGCCGTACACATCAAATCCCAACAGCTAGTGTAAACCAAAGACTGGAAACACTTTTTAAAAAATGTTTACACACAGAACGCCTTAAAAATAAGAGTAGTGTTGGAAGAGGGTCATCTAAGAGGAACATAATCTGACTGAGGGTGGTTCAGCCGTGTCAGAGGACAATGAAAGTGTCATAGGACCTCAGTGAGAAGTCATGTGACCTGCTGAAGGGGCAGCGAGTTCTCCCTGTGTCTGCGTGGGTTTCCTCCGGGTGACTGTCTGTGAGGAGTGTGGTGTGTTCTCTCTGTGTCTGCGTGGGTTTCCTCCGGGTGACTGTCTGTGAGGAGTGTGGTGTGTTCTCTCTGTGTCTGCGTGGGTTTCCTCCGGGTGACTGTCTGTGAGGAGTGTGGTGTGTTCTCCCCTTTGTCTGCGTGGGTTTCCTCCGGGTGACTGTCTGTGAGGAGTGTGGTGTGTTCTCTCTGTGTCTGCGTGGGTTTCCTCCGGGGTGACTGTCTGTGAGGAGTGTGGTGTGTTCTCCCTTTGTCTGCGTGGGTTTCCCTCCGGGTGACTGTCTGTGAGGAGTGTGGTGTGTTCTCTCTGTGTCTGTGTGGGTTTCCTCCAGGTGACTGTCTGTGAGGAGTGTGGTGTGTTCTCTCTGTGTCTGTGTGGGTTTCCTAATCTGATAGAGTGTGT
>NC_089819.1:53479404-53496904 GCF_029633855.1 Hoplias malabaricus
ACACACTCTATCAGATTCCCTAATGAAGAGTCCCCCTCCTGTGTGTGTGAGCGACTGCTTTTCCTGCATCAGTAGGAGTGGTAACTCAGTCCTCTACACGCTCCTGTTTCTCTCTCTGTGTGTTACACGCAGCTATTAGTGTTCCTCTGTGCACCAGGCCGCCCCTGCCTGCCTTCCCAGTGGAGCCGGGTGTTTAAGGCCGTGTTTTCCTGCGACCCACGGCTGAATCGAACATGTTTATGGCTGGTTTTACCTTTTTGATGTATTTCCTTATGCATTTCTCCAGTTGTTTTAGTTAAACACTAATTTATGAGCAGGACCTCCAGGGGTTTTCTGTCGGACGCTCTGTGATCCAGACCTTAGACCTGTTTTCTCTGGAGGCTTTTTTTGAGGAACGCACCACTGCATTGATTTTTAAAAATGATTGTGTTATCAATGATGATAACAGTTGTTATTGCAGTTTTCTGAATTTAAAATCCCAATACAGTAGTTTGTCTGTTCCAGTGGCCGTGCTCCTCCTCTTTGAGATTTCAAGAAGCTTGTGGTTTTCTTTCCTCTCCCCTCTCTCTTCTCTCTATCTCCCCTCTCTCTCTCCTCTCTCCCCTCTCTCTTATCTCTCTCCTCTCTCTTCTCTCTCTCGTCTCTCCCCTCTCTCTCTCTGTCCTCTCTTCCCCCTCTCACCTCTCTCTCTCCTCTCTCTCTCTCTCTCTTGTCTCTCCCCTCTCTCTCTCTTCTCTCCCCCCTCTCTCTCTTCTCTCTCTCTCCTCTTTCCCCCTCTCTCCTCTCCCCTCTCTCTTATCTCTCTCCTCTCTCTCTTCTCTCCCACTCACTCTCTTCTGTCTCTCCCCTCTCTCTCTTCTCTCTCCTCTCTCTCTCTCTCTCTCTCTCTCTTCTCTCTCTCTCCCCCTCTCTCTTCCCTCTTCTCTCTCCCCTCTCTCTCACATCAGTTATTCCCTCCATCTTCTCGTTGTGTGTGTGTCCTCCCGCCTTGGGCTCCACTGCTACAGGAGCTGCTGCTGTTTACCTCTGAAATCAGACCATCTCTGCTTACCGTCAGTGGAAACCAAGGAGACTGATCACAAAGCTCATTATGCTGGCAGGGGGTGTGTGTGTGTTTCTCTTTGCCCCCCTCCTCCCCAATCTCCTCCTCCTCTTCGTGTGATGCCAGTCACATGGTTTCCAGGCACCAGTACAGTAAATCAGAATCAGATTTTATTTTTAACCGCTCTAAATCCTCCACTGTGCTGATGGGTAGCTGTGGTGCTACACCACCTCTCTCTGCTGCTCACGGCTCATATTTATACATTTAGACAGAACTGATTTTATTCACAGTAATTCTAGAGCTTTTCTATTGGTTCATCCCATCGTGACACTCTCACACACAGTGAGGGACGTGTGCTGTGTTCAGACGATGTAGCAAACTAAAAATCTGCAAAAATGAAGGTACTTTATAATTTTCACCATTTCTCTTTCTCTGCAGCCTTCCCCCACATTCTCTCGCTCTCTCTCCTTGAAATCTCCCTCCCTGCATTTCTCTCCTCGCTCTCTCTCCTCTTTTGAAATCTTCCTCCCTGCATCTCGCTCTCACTCTCTTCTCTCCCTCTCTCTCCCTCGCGCTCTTCTCTCCCTCTCCCTTTCTTGAAATCATTTCTCATTTTGGCATTTCTCTCTCATTCTTGCTCTCTCTCCTTCTCTCTCTCTCTCTTGAAATCTTCCTCCCTGCATCTCTCTCTCTCCTCTCTCTCTCTCTCTCTCTCTCCTCCTCTCTCCCACTCCTCTCCCCCCCCCCCCCCCAGAAGGGCAGATATTATGTGCAGAGTTATCTGTTGGCTGGTAGTGAGGCCGTGCTGTCAGTGGTTGCAGATGAAAGGAAAGCCCTCTCCTGTGATCACTCTCTCTGCACCACTTTGCCTCTGCTCATTACAAGCATGTTTCTCTCTCTCTCTCTCTACTCTCCTCTTCTCCCATCTTTCACAGTTGCATCTCATGTCTCTTTCTATCTTTCACCATACTATAGTGTTCTCTACCACACCCCCTCTTTGTCTCTCTCTCTCTTTCTTTTCTTTTCTTTCTCTTGTCCAGGGTCTGTCCCACAGCAGGGTTAGTCTGCAGTGCTCCGAATGAGGAAGTGGGCCCTCCCAGTCATATTACATAAGTCTCATAGCGCGGCTTGAGACAACTATAGGGGCTTTGTTCCCTTTTCTCCCCTCCCTCCACCTCCCCCCAGCCACACTGCCTCCCCTTCTGCCTGGCCACATGGTAATACTATATTGAAAGAGGCTGTGTGTTTCAAACAGGCCGAGCTCTGTGGTGAGACAGCAGAAATACTCGCATCATTACCCTGCAAAATGGCATCTCGCTCCTGTCTTCAGCACAGGAATGAGGGATTGAAGGAGCGGGAATGTTGATTCTGTCAGGTTTGTTTCTATGGGCGGTGTTGAGGGTTACTAGGGGAGCGAGGTGGCTGTTGGTCACACAGCATTATCCTGTTAGCAGCGTTGGTACGTCAGGAGATGGCCAGTAGAGTTAAGGCTTTGGAACAGGATCATCCTGTTATTGAGAGCGGACCAGTGCTGGGCGATATGAGCGCAAATCAATATCATGGTTAATTGTACATTTTACCACGATTACGATCGTTGTTGATTTTGTTGTTGTGTTTGTGACCCACAGATCAGTGACGAGGCCTGTGCTGTAAATATGCTCCAGTGTTAAAGCTGGGGTAGTGTTTCTAATGTCGCTGGGAGCTTGTTCCTCTCTCGTTTTCTGAGCTCTGTTTATATTTGGTGCTTTTTCTCAGTGTTTACGTTTGACGTCTTTTAGTTCGGTGTCGTCTTAAAGTCAAAACGCAGCACGTCCAAACCACAGACGCTGTACGAGCTCGAGTCGCTCGGTCGGCCTCTGTGTTTAGGTTCTCCTCCATGTGGCAGATAGGGGATGGAGTCACGTGACTACAGCTTGGTAGCGTGGTTTTAAAGGGACAGTACATGAACACACAGTGGGGACATAACAGAATAATAATAATAATCGATATAATGGAATAGACAAGTTCGTCGATTAGAAGTTCTGAATGTCAATTTTGATTAATTTTCGATTCATTGCCCAGCCCTAGGGCTGACGTCAGTGGGTTTTGTGCTGAGTCTCTTCAGTCACAGCCCTGACCAATGTTTATATGTGAGGGCGCACAAACGATGAGGTTAAACAAGGCAAAACGGACATAACGTGCACTCCATGCCTTTAAACCTCGTCAGTCCTGCTCCTTGAGCTACAATGGGGTGGTTTAAAACTGGCTCGGCCTGCTCTACATTGCAAGAACACCTCATTTCATGCACAATGCTATAACACCTTTATGTATCAACAGAAGTTCTTGCATCAGTTCAGCCCACGGTTCGCAGCATCGGGTGGAAGTTGTTGATGTTGGATGGAGATGGAGAACCAAATTGGGCACTTTATAACAAAGCTACAGATGCCCATTAGTGCCACTGTCTGCATTCACAAGCCAGTGCTGCTGTCAGATATAGACATGCAAATGTATATCCATCTCTCTCTCTATCTCTCTCTCTCTCTCTGTTTGTGTACGTTTCATGTCTGAGCGTCCTGGTGCTTACATAAGCAAAACTGGACGCTAAAAGAGGACCCTTTGCTGCATAATTTAGGTGATTTATGCAAGGCAGTAAGATGGTGGTTGAACAGAGGGACCATTTTGAAGCTGGCAGGGTTGCCAGACGCTCGCGAGTTGTTAAAAGCCTGGCACTGGAGAATCAGCTCTTAAGATCGTAATCCAGAAGAATGATGTCACTTCTCCATTCATCACGGTGACGGCTGATTGGCCGCGGTACAACTCCTCCCCACTACAACACCCCCAATGTCACCTTTACCCACTGAGTAAAGGCAAAACCGGCTTTAAACGCGCACTGTTTCACGTCTCAGAGCTCTCCCCCAAAGTACAGGTGCAGAGGAGTGACAGATGCTGCGCTGCACTAGATGCGCTGCACCATTGTTGTGGGAATTTGATGGCATTCAGCCTCGAGAGCATTAGAAATGAGGGATGATTTAGTTTTGGATCACAAACGCCATTCCTACTCGTCCCAGAGGCACCGAATGGAGGTCCGTCCCTTCAGAGAACAGTCTCATACTCCTCAGCTCAGTGCTGGAGGGCTTTACACTGCTCTAGCCCACACTTGGCATCGTGTATGGAGATAGCAGGCCCTTGCATGTCAAGTTGCACTCCTGAAAATTTATAAATGTATTAAATAACCTAGTCGTTTAAGTATGGGTGCATGGGTTACATAATATCTCTCTTCTGGCTTACTAACTGTGATTGGAAGCGCACTGATGCCTATATTTGGTCTTGTACAATGCATTCCATGAAAGGTTTAAAGTGACAGAGGCTCAAAAGAGGTCACGGTGTTAAATTTCAACACAGTGAACGTTGATTTCGTGATAGTTTCGTTAAGATCATGGCAGCATCATTGGAAAATCGAGAAGGTGGCGGTGCTGTTTTTTTGGTCAAAAAATAGTTTGCTTTAGCTGCTCCACTTTTGATTTTCCTGTGCCTTTCCAAACAGAACAGAATGTGTCTGTTTGTTATCAAAATGAAGTTCAGCTTGGATCAGGAGCAGTGCGCTGTCAGTGAGATGAAGCTCAATCTCATGCTCTGCTCAAGCTTTTGGTTGTGTGCTGCTGACGAGCCGACGTTTGTCCTTACTTTGCTCTCCTCCTACGCATGGGAAGGGAGAGGGAGGCATGCAGACGTAACCTCTCTAAGACCGTGGTGGCCTCGCTGATGGATGGATGGACAGTGCTCTATTAGAGTGCTCGGAAGGTCATAGGACTTGTACGGCACGTCTAGGCTGTACGCTTCAGTCTTTAAGCGATGGCGCTGATGCAGTACTGGCTGGTGTAGTTCGGAGTCTGAGGACGCTAATGTGACACTGTAGATGGGCTAGTAAGCTAGCACTGGGGCTAAGACCAGATCTAATGTTACCTTTAGATATGCTGAGCTAACATTACAGCTCACTGGAGCAGTACCAGCTAGTCAGACGTTGGGCGGCGATGCAGTGCATTTTTTTTGTTGTTGCATTTACTGCGTTTGAAACATGTAAAATAAAAATTGGCTCAAAATCCCACAAGGATCAAACCTCTCAGCCTCGTTCTCCCCCTGCCTAAACAGCCCTGTTCAGAACACCTACTTTCAGCACCTGTTCCTTTAAATGATAATGAGCCGCTCGCTGTTCACCCCGACCCCGAGCGCACAGCAGTGAGGAGCGAGGAGCAGAAGCTCTGGTTTTTAGCTGTTTTTGCTCAGTTCTCTTTCTTCCCTGTTTTTACTCAGTGCTCTTATTTCTCTGCGCTCATCGTCTATTTTGCTGTGTTTAACCTCGGCTGTGTGCACTCACACAAACACGGGTCCATCACTGTGATTGGACAGACTCCGACAAGGGGGCGGGGATATTCCAAAGTCTTTTTGGTGGTCTTTTTGAAAGTGTGTGGTTTGATGGTCTCCATTAAGGTGCATATGCACTGAATAACTGAATTTTTATGTCTAATTTTTTAAGTATTTGTGGTGTCCAACATGTCCCCATTTTTCCACTGCGTGAACTGATGTTTACAGATGTCCAGCACAAATTTAGAGCAGGGGTTTGTTTCCCCTTCAATACACAGTAGATCTGCTCTCAGACCGAGCTGTATTTTAGTCCTGGATCTAAATTTGGAATCCACCGTGCAGGGCTTGATGTCATTTGCCTGGAGCCTCTCTTTCCCTTTTGCCCGTGCAGACACCTAGTCGGAGCTTGATTTGTTATGTTAATGCCTGACTCACCACCACGTGCACAGGCCCCATGCTACTGTGTCATGGCGGTGAAAGCTTGTTTGCTTTGCCAAGGCCCACACCACTGTTTTTTAGGAACTTCCCCTCAGTTATTGGACCGTCTGCCTCTCCCCGCTGGTCAGCGCTGCCGCGTCGCTGCATAGCTTCATCGGTCGGTCTACGGGAGGCCACGGAGTAAACCATGAAACCCTCTGGAACAAATTAGAGTTTTTGTTCTAAACTTACTTAAAAGGAGACCTCCCTTGGTGTTTCATGGTAGCCATGGCTTCCGCGTGCTGTTTTGGCGTGTGTGGCGCTCTGGCACAGTGATTAAAGAACATGTAGAGCTTTGGAGGCATTGCGTTGTTTTTCATAGGCGCCCTTTCAACTCCATCTGCACGCGGTAATTGGATTCTTTGTAAATGCACCGCGCTTTATCCGTTCTTCGACAATAGAACGGATGGACAACTTCTGCCTTCGCTGATACTGGCCAATGTCAGACTCAGAATGGGGGAAGAAAAATTATATATATATAACAGCAGTGTCTGGATTAGCGAGGCCTACCTTGCGTCTGCGCTCATTGTCCATTTTACCTGTAGTTCTAGTCCACCAGTTGCTCTGCATACTTTCTTAACCCCATTTCACCCCTCTACTTCCATGCCTAGGACCCCCCACAGAGCAGGTATGATTCGGGTGGTGGATCGTTCTCAGCGGATTACAGCCTGTAAACGTGGAACTACAACGTGGTCCTGTGAGTGTGAGGCGGTTGTAATGTTATGGCTGATGGATTTATCCACCGCAGCACTGCTGTCTACGAGGGCTGGGCGATTATGAACAAAAATCTCTTGACTCCATTGGCTGCAGCGCTAAATCATGGACAGCTAAGTCTGGCTGTTGATTGGCTGAATAAGAGTGACAACCAATGAGAAGCGCATTCTCTGTTTGGGAGGTGGAGTATCGGTCCCTCCCTGAGGGAGAGCAGTGTGTCTCAAACAAGTCCTGGTCTTAACAGCGCTCTTTTGTATCCTGTGTATCCTCCGCATACTCGATATATGGTCACTTTCAAAATGGTGGAAATGTACTATGGAATGTATCCATGGAATGTATGAGAGAACCCCCAGCTTTGGCTCGATGCATGCGTCGGAAGCACGTGACTTACGCAACTGTATCGCGATATGGCAGAAGTCTTATCGAATTAATTCGGTATTATCGTGAACGATATATCGCCCACCCCTACTGTCTACTGCCTGAGAAAGGCATGCGTGATGTCTGTCTGTGATTAAGACCTGATAAACCCTTATTTTATACCTCTTTCCGCCCATTTATTCATCAGCGTCTTCACAATGGTCCAGACTGGAGGCCAGCTGAGCTCTTCTGCTGCTGTGAATATGAATCATAGACACTCTGGATATGCTAATGAGTAGCTCTGTCTGCGCTAGCGCTGTGTTGTAGCTGTATTTTGAACGGAGCGTGGGGAGAAATGGCTTAAATGTACGTAGTCCTGCTTCTCCCTCCTGAGTTTGATCCCCTGGAGTGGCAGGAGAAATGGGAGAACACTGGTGTCTCCTTCCTTCCTCAGTATCCACGGCTGAAGTGCCCTTGAGCACGGGGCAGTGAGTACACAACCCCAGCTGCCCCCTGTGTGTGTGTGTGTGTGTTTGTACACCACCATTTCATTTGCTCACAATCGTAGCCATTGCCTTTAATTGTGGATTATCAGTTTCACAGTTGGTGTAATTTAAACTCTACTTTTTCCTTCTCTTCTATTAATTAATATCTTTATTTTTTACAAAATTGTGTTTGATTACGTCACACATTAAAGGTGTTTTATGGACGTTGTGAAGATACCGTTCTCAGAATCGGCCCCAGTCTCTTTTATGAAGCGGTGTCAGGTCCAAATCTGTTGGTGACAAAATGGCCACGTTGCCTAAGAGTACGTTTTTCTCTTTCGCGGATGTATTTTTTTTCACCGCTCACCCAGGCCAGAGTATCTCTGACCTCTCCACCATCCCCCTCTCTCTCCCTCTCTCTCTTTCCCCTCATCACCTCCTTTTCATTCCTGTGTGACATTCGGGTTTTTCCCTTGGCTCTTTGCTCTCTCACACTCCGTCCCTCGTTTTTCATCCCCCTCCCCTTTTTCCTCTCCCCATTTTTCCCTCTCTCTCTCTCTCTCTCTCTCTCTCTCTCTCTCTCTCCTGGCAGTGTCTGGATCATGATGACTGTGCTGTTTTCAGTGTCGCTGCAGCCCAGATAGTTATTGTATTGCATTTGATCACAGGCGAATTTGTACAGGGCTTTCAAACCCAGACCTCCTTCACAGACACACGTCAACACCGTCACCGCGGCCGTGAAAATAACAGGAATAATGCTCATGTTTAAGGTGTGGCGATGCTGGACGTCGCTGCATTAAACAATCTCCTGGCTCAACCCGAGAGCTTGGACAGTGGCGGAGGCCTATTTTAGGGAGATGCAGCTTATTATTAAAGAGTTGGATGGGATGAGTGCCCACTCCCCACCCCCCCGTCTCCGGTTTCTGACCATAATGGCCGCAATAATGGCCCTGTTTTTGATTGTTTGTGTCAGCCAGGATCTGGTTTCAGGAAACTGTGCACTTAACATTTTTTCCAGTAATCTGAAGTCCCATGAAAGAGCCGGGAGTCGTGTTCACCAGGTCTGTAACACGAGGGCCGAGCCCACCGGCAACCCTAACCCGGCAAGGCCTGTTTCAGCCGGTCCCTCTGCCACCCCACCAGCCGGAGCGCTGCGACCTTGGTATCGAGTGTCCCTCGCCTGGTAGCAAGCCAATAGCACTCCTGGGACGGTGTGTCCTTGTTCCTGACCCCATGGCGAGTCTACATACTGCTAGCTCGTCTCGCTAGAGGTGCTGACCTTCATTTGTGCCAGGATTCAGTGGGAAAACTTGCTAGGAGCTCCGTGATACACACCTGGTGATATTTCAGAGAACACGTCTCCACAGGTGGGGTCTTTATACCCCACTTTTAGCCCACGCACAATGACCGAAGGGCTCCTACGCTGCTTCTCCAGAGCGTCCCATTGTGTCTAAACGCTGTTGACTACTGCGATAAGAGGCAGGAAACGGTTCTACAGACCCTCGGTAATGACTCGGCCTCTTCTGGTGCTCATCGACATGCACCGAGACCTTTAGGCTGACCTTTTAGGCCGGTGTGTACCTGGGAGACTTATTACCACTGTGTCTCTCATTCATTCTCCTCTTAATAAATGAAACGAGGCTTGTTTGTGTTGTTCTCTGATCCGTGTCCTTTCAGCAGTAGTTCGGAAGAGTGAGTTAAAGTCGCTGTGCCAGGTGCGTGAACAGGTCAGATTCACTGCCCTCTTGGATTATTTCGGTGGGTGAAATTGTTGCTGGCTTCTCTTGATTATCAGTCGGTGTCCAAGCCAAATCCTGTTTCCCTGCTCTTTTCGTTCCCACAGAACTGTGCGAGTAGCAGCAGGAGGCAAGGTCGGGGATCGCTAGGGGCTCCATGATACACACCTGGTGATATTTGAGAGAATACAGCTCCACGGGTGGGTGCTTATACCCCACCTCTAGCCTACGCCTGGTGACCTATGGCTCCTGTGCGTCTGCTCCACGGCGTCTCATTGTTGTGTGAAGTGTTAGATAGTCCACTCATGACTGGGCCCGACTCCCTTTGCTTTCCTTTCATGGCTTGTGTCGTTCTGTAGGGCTTTATGGGGTTTGTATCTCACCTCCATATCCTTCAGGTAGAGCTTCTACTCTCGGAAAGCGCCCGGAGGTAACCCAGACAGACAGAGAGAACACAACACACTCCACAGACAGTCACCCGGAGGAAACCCACACAGAGAGAACACACCACACTCCTCACAGACAGTCACCCGGAGGAAACCCACGCAGACCCAGAGAAACACGAGCAAGCTAAGCTATGTAAGTTGTACATTGTGTACCCCATTAGCCCACATTTTGCACCACAATGAGCATAGGGACCGTAGGCTTAAATACAGCATCCCACAGATTTCTAGCACATTGAAGTTAACTCGTATACACGTTTTTGAATAACGAAATGTGTATTCCTGATGCCTCGGGACATTGCACGGTGCATGTAAATCTCCACGAGTAACTCTGAGCATAATAAACACACCCATTTATATAATTGTGCTCTAAACTTCAGCAAGTTTCTCACTGGCACCATGAAGTCTGTTTGTTGTTCTGTCTCCAAACTCAAACTGCTCATTACTACAGCGTTCCTGCAAATGCTGCCCCCATCCTTCAAAACACACACTCCTCCTGCTTTCTTCCCGCCTTTCAACTCCCAACAACCTTCATCTCTGAGCGGAAAGGAGCGTCGTCTCTTCTGCGTTTTTCGTGAGCCAAGCTGAGCAGAGCGGAGGCGCACTCAGGAGGGTTATGGAGGTTCCAAGCCCCATCTGATCCAGGTGTTCCTCCATTACTGTGCTCTGAGAGACAGCAGCCGCCGCATGTGGGCCATTTCAGGCCCCCCCCCCCCTTTCCCTGCTCCTGGCTTTGAAACCCTCCAGCTGGCCGGCTGGATCCAGTGCAGAATGGGCCTGGGCTTGTTTTCTGCGGAGGAGAATTCATGCTTGGAATTGTGGGTTTTCTTTCCCTCCGTTTTTCCACTCAAGATGCCTCCTTGCTTTTTTTCGGTGTTATTTATTAAACAGTGCTCTTTAAAATGGAATGTGTTTTTCGCTGTAGGTTGGTTTATGTGTTTTTGAGATGTACATGGGTTAGTTTATCAGAGATTGTAGCCCTTTTATAATGGACTGCACGCACTATATTTTAATCGCTAGTTTTACGTACGCTAACTCATCACCTTTTGTCGTATCCGTTCAGACTGGATTCATACCAGGTCCAACTCTATAAACGAAGGCTCTGCTCTGTAGCGCCCTCTCCTAGCATGCTAAGCTAATATGTCAGCCCTATGCTAACACCCTATCCACAGCACAGCAGCAAGCTACGCTCCAATGCAGTTCCAGTTCATATTTGCCTGACCTACTTTACTGGGATTCAGGCAGTTTTCCATGGAGACCTTCAGGAAAGGCTGGGATGTTTTTGGATGTGGTGATTGGTCAGCTGCAGCAAAAGGGAAGTAGAGAGAGAGAGAGAGAGCGTGAGCCTCCACCGGAGCCGAGCAGGGGCCAGAAACAGCCAGGAGAACAGACGAGGCGGCAGATGGGGCTCCTCATACTTAACCCTTCCCACGCCACACATGAACTGTCTGTCCAGCCAAGCAGCTCAGGCCTCTATCTTCCTCCTCCTCCTCCATCCTGCTCTCTTCCCCTCTTTACACCCACCCAAACTCTGCCCGTGAGCATACACAGGGTTTCTGATTAGCCACAGGCCATCACGAGGACATATGGTCACCTCCAATTGGGGAAAACCAGTGTCCTCTCCTTTCTTTTTTTAATTTATCAATTTCGTTTTTAAGACTAAGCTCCCAAAAAATAACCCTTCCTTGATGTCACAAAATCCAACATATGCCATGCATCCTCCAGCTGTTGGTTTCAGTCTAGACTCATTGAAATTAATTTTTCAACCAGCACTGCTTCTGAGTTGAGTAAACCATCAGCCAATCAGAGGAGAGGTTTTGGCATATCAGCTTATTTTAAACATGGATGCAATGATTCTGGGGAATTACCGTTCTCACAGGAAGGCACACCCTCTCTCTCATTTATGTTCATTCAGAAACCACATCGTTTAATGTATAACAGTGAG
The DNA here is from genome assembly GCF_029633855.1 of Hoplias malabaricus. Classification (NCBI taxonomy): domain Eukaryota; kingdom Metazoa; phylum Chordata; class Actinopteri; order Characiformes; family Erythrinidae; genus Hoplias; species Hoplias malabaricus. Next base: position 53,490,945 of record NC_089819.1, read on the forward strand.
TTTGAGTAAGAAATGACTGTGACTGACGTGTAGCTTGAGAAACTCATTTGCAACCTGAGCTGCTGAGGTTTGTAACACTGTCTGTATGCGTTTATTTTAATGCAGCTACTAGTCTCCAGAGGTTTCAGTCCGTTCAATCTTAAGTAATGTAACTTGCAGCGAAAGTAAGTCAATATCACCAGCATGTGGCACAGGAATAGAGCACCATCCTCATTTCTTTTCATGCTTTTCAATGTTCAGAGTTCTCTCCTCCATCCAAAGGTTTCCAGATGCAGTCTCTCAATTGTGACAGAGCCAGAGACGCGATGAGAGAGCTCCTGTGTCAGTTCGGGCAGTCACACTTAGTTTGTTTCCCTATTTACAGAGCCAGGGCTGCATACAAACATCTGACTTTTTTTTCAGGATTTAAACAAATTAGAGAATTAGGAATTGATAAGGAAACATTCCCTGTATTTTGTAAAAAGTGTATTGGCGTAAAATATTTAACATCACCTTTAAATACACAGTGGTTACCACAGCTGATTTGGTTATGGTTGTGTTTTTAAAGTCCAAACAAACATCAGGGGAAGTGTATTTGGGATGTGACTCTTTTAAAAGAGATTTGTTGCTCTGTGACGTCAAGCTACCAACCAAACATTCTTTGTGAGATGACATTTGTAGTCTTAGCATCTCTTACCCAAACTGAACTGATCTGCCAAGTGGGTGCCTTGACGTAAGGCTGGCTTTAACCGTTTATGGTGGGAACGCTGGCTCCGTTGTCCGAGATCAGCTCTTTTCCGTGGAGCGCGTTCACAAGGCTCCTCATTAAACACAGATCAATCCCTCTCTGAGCAAACTTTACGGACGGTTCCTCATCTCCCTTCTGCCGCGGCACTTAAAATAGAAGCCCCTTTGGGAGAATCAATACAGACTCGGGGGTAATTGATGAGGGGGTTGTGGACCCTCTGGTGACCTGGTCCAGTGTGTGTATGGATCTGTGGAGACGTGAACGTGTGAGATTCCTTCAGAGTCACGAGATCCGGGGTCCTGCTGTTTCAGATCTTTTGTAAATTCTTCTTTTTATACACGTTTTAAGACATTGGTGTGTTAGACATTTTGACCGTTCTTGTAGAATTGATCAGGCTTGGTTCTGATTGGCTTGTGTCCACTTCGGAATATCACCCGAAGCTGAAGGGGTGGAGCTAACCTTCTCTAAGCTGAATAAATAAATTAATGCCGTAGGAACTCTACAGTTGTGCTCTTAGCTCAAAGCTATTCTGTAGGTTGCCATTACCCACGTTTTTGAGTTTTCCCTTCGTTTTTGGTCTTGTCCCCTCACGAATAAGGCAACGTTATGTCATCTCTGTTTGGTTGAGCTTTGGTCACTTCTGGGGCCCATAACGCTAGCAGTGAGAATGATATCATTTTGACTTTTACAGCATTTGGCTGATGCTCGTATACATTTATGAGGGTGGAAAATGTTCAGGGAAAATGTGTTGTGTTTTTAAAACCAACACAAATGTAAGCAGGCTTCAGGGGACACATTTGGGCTGTGACCATTTTAGTTGCTCATGCTACGCCCTAGGAACAAACCATCTTGGTCAGGTGGGATAACACAGCGTTAGGAGTCTTGCCCAAGGATCTTAGCTGTATTTGCAGATGGGCAGAAATGTGTTTAGACCTTTACAGAAGAGCAGTGTGTTTCTGTAACACCATTTCCGATACCTGAATAACTTCTACATGATTCCTGCCGTCTACCAAAATTAACGACCGTACCGCAGCCCTGAATTCCCCTCGTGATGTATCCCAACAAGCATAAAAGACGTGTGGGATTAGTTTTTGGGATTTTGGGAGTGTTGGGAAGGAGTCGGCTCAGAGCTCTTTTCAGCTTAGGCCCTTTGTGCAGGGCTGGGTCTTTTATGCCTATGAAAGGGAGCTCTGTGCGCTCTAGGCCCCAACAGCCTGACCTTTGTCCTGAAAGGAGATCCAGGGGTTTTGACCAGTGTCACGTTGCCCTCCCCTTCTGCTCTGTTCTCTGCGTGCTCCGTGGGGGCAGGGGCGCACACTCTCCGCTTCGGCATTGTGCTGGTCTCTTTCCAATTTCACTCCTGCAGCATTTCAGGACAAAAACTGGTCTTTACGCTGACCTCTGCCCGGGTCGAATGACCTCTCGGTGTCAGTCGGAGAAGGTTTATGTCCCACCCCACCCCAACCACCTTCTCTGGTATTCTTCGTAATTGACAAAGTTCAGTGTTGCGGTATTTCTTGTTTAAACAGACGCGGTGTCAGCGGGTATCAGAGTTGTAAAGTTAGAGAGTTCGTTAAGCACAAATATTACGCAAATATGGTGCTTCTCTAGACCCCCCCCAAAGCGCTTTCCATTATTTGGGACTTGAGAGAATCGCCACACCAACACACAGCAGCCAGTCTGTGCCAGTCCCCTCACCACACATTGGTTTGCAGAGACAGAAGCGATGAGAGCGAGGCCGGCGGGGATGTAAATTTTGTTCAGCGTTGGGAGGACAACAGACAATAAAATTCCTCAAGCACTTCCTGAGGGAGATGCCCGAACACTGTCGTTTCAAGGCTACAGGTAGTATGTTCATGCAGTAACAAGGTTCTGCAGACTGGGTTTTTTTTTTTTTGAAGATGGAGCTGATTAGGCGGTAGTTTTAGACACCAGAGTTATGCCTCGACTCTTTTCTGAGGAAACACCCAAGGATCTCAGAGTCAGGGACTTATTCAGTAGTGTGTCCCTGTCACTGCTCCTTGGCATTGGGATCCACACTTATATGGACAGTGCTCCCAGTTTGTCTCACCAACACAACTCCCAACAGCCATCTAGGGTTGCTCTAGGTGGTCTCCCAACCAAGTGGTGCCCTAAACCTGCTTGGCTTCAGTGGGCTAGCGTTCCCTAGTGCTCAGACGCTCTGGCTGTAACAATAGATAGATATATCAGGATAATACTCTTGCAATGTTTTTAACGTGGCTCTAAGATCCTCACCACAACTGGAACGCAGGACTGCACTGCGCCGGTGTCTCCGTGTCCTGGGATTAACAACGTGTGGAGGTCACTGCTGCATGGGCTGGTTTTAAACCCAGCTGCAGCAAGGCTACCATCAGTAACCCTGCCTCTGATTACATCATGTGTGTGACTGATGACGCGCTGCTTTTTTGCTGGAGCATGGAAAGATTTGAGATCAGAGCCAACGCGACCGACTCTCTCTTTCCAGGACCGGCGGCTAAGGCGAGCACGGAGCAGCCTCGGATTGAAGGCGCTCTCTTTCTGTGCGGTTTACTTTGTCGATTAAGTCGTCTGCTGCTAACGTAGCGGAGCCTGCCAGTCTTGGACAGGGTTCACTAACCCCTGTCACCAGTTCTTGTTTGACTTGGACGTGGTGTGTAAAGCATTTGGGTGCGAATGAGAAACTTGACCATTTCGAGAGAGAGACTGAGTGTGTGGGTTCTAACCGAGACTTTTTTTTAAGGTGGAATTGCACATGACTTTAATTTGACACTTGTTATGAAACCTTTTTTTGGCTGGAGTCTTGTTTTTTTGTTCCTAGGCAAGCCTCAGAGTTTTTGAGCTTTGTGAACACGGCAATTAAGCCATGGCTATATGTAGAAGTGGTGTTCTGTGGACGAGCGTAGCCAAGATTTAGTGGACTCGAGCTTTTCAGGCTCTCTCTGTCTGAGAGGTGTACGTAGTTCCTGTTAAATTGGCAGTTTCCCGATGCTTTTCAGAGTGCCCTCAGATCAGAGAGTTCTGCATTCGACTTGTTTGCCTTGATGGCACCCAGGAATTGAGGCACAGGGCGTAAATGATTTTGAAAATCGTTCCACTTGTTTATCTCTGTGACCGACAGGGAAAAGAAAAGTGCTGGAGAATTGGATGCACGTTTACTGCTCCCTCCATTTCATACGTTACATAGTACCCTTTCTACAGTGCTGAGCCCAGAGCACAAGGACAGAGGCTACTGTAGAATTGAGCTTAAGAATAGTTTAGCCAGATGCTGCTAACAAGGTTAATTATGAATGGAAGCTCATTGTAAATAATAATGACAGTGTCAGCTGAAGCACGTATGCAGCCTGTAAGGACAGAAGCTGCCAGAAAGGCAGTGGAAGCAGATCGTGTGCTGCAGGTGATGGCACTGTGGGATCTACCCGAGGCTGACCCACGGCGCAGGTCTTCAGCGTGGTCTGAGTGTTGTATCCCAGCAGCAACTGTGCTTTACCCTCAGCACGCCTCCAGCGCTCTGACGCTGAGGCTGGGAGCTTGGCTCCATCACCGCCCCGAACACCAGCGTAGCAAAGGAGCATTTCCAATGAGAAGGCACTAATGGTCTTTCTGAATATCTCTCTCTCCCTCTCCCTCCCCAGGGTGGGAGCATTATCTTTCCTGACTGTAAGAACTCCATTATTTACCGAGCACTGAGCCCATCCTAATACAATGTTCCATTAGATTGCATCAGCCAGATTTATTTCTCTCTCTCTCTCTCTCTCTCTCTCTCTCTCTCTCTCTCTCTCTCTGGGTGGGGGAGGAAGAGGCCTGTTTTCTCTATAAAGGGGGAGGGGGCTGGTGTGAGTGAGAGAGATTAAGTCTGGATACGGTGATGGTTTTGAGGCCTGTGGAAGAGAGATGGAGAGCGAGTGTTGATTGGTGTTAGATAAGGTGAAGAGCGAGTGAGTGATAAAAGCCCGGTTGTCTGTGGGCTGTGGAGCTGAATGGACCGAACAGACCCCAGGCTGGACAAAGGCTCCGTTTGGACATCGAAACCCCCCCCCGTCTTGGCCCACAGTTCATTTGACCGTGTAGACGAAATCACAGCACAAATGTATTGTTTAAAGGGAACGTCAGCAATCACAGTTCTCTCTGGTTGTTTACATTCCGAATCCAAGTGTGTTTTAAGGTGGAATTAGTGTTGTTTGTGTGTGGTTGAAGCGTAAGTTCTCTCTAAGCTTTTATTCACCGTTTGAATTCCCACGGAAACTCGTGTGTAACTCGAGTTGTTTAGTTTTGTAGCACTGTCGCTAATGCAGTTAGCCGTCTCCTGAGTTTGGAAACGTTCCCAGCTTAAGTAATCCGAAACAGCAAAAATAAGTCAGTTTCAAAAATAAATCTCAGGACTTTGAAAAGTGTGACAAGGCTCTAATCCTGCCTCATAGTGTTACGAGCTGTTACAGTTACGTTATATTTGGTGGAACTGACTTTAAATTCGGGAGACCACTAACTGCATGAAAGTAAACGCAGACTGAAAATGCTACAAAACGTAACAACATCAAACAGTGAGGAGAAAAAGTTAGGTCAACCATCGACATGAGACAGACGGCTTCTTACACAAACACAACATTCCACCTTAAATGATGTGGAGCTTCTGAATAAACACAAATGGGAGTGGGGGGTTGTTTTGTAGATCTACAGAGTGGTCTGTTACCTGTAAGAGACGTGTGCAGCCGTGTTTTAAATCGCTTGCTTTTCAATCACAATTCAGGTGTTTTTAGCTTTAAGCTAACTAGCTAAAGAGCTGTTTATTTGCATTAGCAAATGTGTTTAAAGGATCAGCTAACCTCATCCCTAATCTTATCTAAATCTAATCTGAGCTTACACACTAGTACTTCATCTATGTACCTTGAAAACCGGATAGCTTGTTTTGCTAACAGCTGCCCAGCCAAGGGTTTCTGACTAGAGTCTGAGGGACACGGTGAAATGACTTGCTAACTATGCTAGCTAAGCTAATGCGCGAGTTTCTTTTTTTAAAGCAGGTTTCTTCAAAAACCCGGTCCTTAAGGTGGTCCGTGCTCTCAGGGCTGAGTCAGTGCCGAATGTGAAGGTGGTCAGGAGCAGTTTGAAAACGCTGAGGAAGCAGCTCTCACTGTCTAGACCTGCACTGTAACATTTCACCTGAGCGCCTTTAGCGCCCACTCTAAATCACCAAATCACTCCCTGTGCAGTGTGTACACACACACACACACTATTCCTT